>NC_045442.1:54660000-54699903 GCF_002776525.5 Piliocolobus tephrosceles | reverse complement strand
CAGGAGCAGGTTGTTCAGTTTCCATGTAGTTGAGCGGTTTTGATTGAATTTCTTAGTCCTGAGTTCTAGTTTGATTGCACTGTGGTCAGAGAGACAGTTTGTTATAATTTCTGTTCTTTTACATTTGCTGAGGAGTGCTTTACTTCCAATTATGTGGTCAGTTTTGGAATAAGTGTGATGTGGTGCTGAGAAGAATGTATATTCTGTTGACTTGGGGTGGAGAGTTCTATAGATGTCTATTAGGTCCGCTTGGTGCAGAGATGAGTTCAATTCCTGGATATCCTTGTTAACTTTCTGTCTTGTTGATCTGTCTAATGTTGACAGTGGAGTGTTGAAGTCTCCCATTATTATTGCATGGGAGTCTAAGTCTCTTTGTAAGTCTCTAAGGACTTGCTTTATGAATCTGGGTGCTCCTGTATTGGGTGCATATATATTTAGGATAGTTAGCTCTTCCTGTTGAATTGATCCCTTTACCATTATGTAATGGCCTTCTTTGTCTCTTTTGATCTTTGATGGTTTAAAGTCTGTTTTATCAGAGACTAGGATTGTAACCCTGCTTTTTTTTGTTCTCCATTTGCTTGGTAGATCTTCCTCCATCCCTTTATTTTGAGCCTATGTATGTCTCTGCATGTGAGATGGGTCTCCTGAAGACAGCAGACTGATGGGTCTTGACTCTTTATCCAGTTTGCCAGTCTGTGTCTTTTAATTGGAGCATTTAGTCCATTTACATTTAAGGTTATTATTTTTATGTGTGAACTTGATCCTGCCATTATGATATCAACTGGTTATTTTGCTCATTAGTTGATGCAGTTTCTTCCTAGCCTCGATGGTCTTTACATTTTGGCATGATTTTGCAATGGCTGGTTCCGGTTGTTCCTTTCCATGTTTAGGGCTTCCTTCAGGGTCTCTTGTAAGGCAGGTCTGGTGGTGACAAAATCTCTCAGCATTTGCTTATCTGTAAAGGATTTTATTTCTCCTTCACTTATGAAACTTAGTTTGGCTGGAAATGAAATTCTGGGTTTAAAATTCTTTTCTTTAAGAACTTTGAATATTGGCCCCCACTCTCTTCTGGCTTGTAGAGTTTCTGCCAAGAGATCTGCTGTCAGTCTGATGGGCTTCCCTTTGTGGGTAACCTGACCTTTCTCTCTGGCTGCCCTTAAGATTTTTTCCTTCATTTCAACTTTGGTGAATCTGGCAATTATGTGTCTTGGAGTTGCTCTTCTGGAGGCGTATCTTTGTGGCGTTCTCTGTATTTCCTGAATTTGAATGTTGGCCTGCCCTGCTAGGTTGGGGAAGTTCTCCTGGATGATATCCTGAAGAGTGTTTTCCAATTTGGTTCCATTTTCCCCCCTCACTTTCAGGCACCCCAATCAGACGTAGATTTGGTCTTTTTACATAATCCCATACTTCTTGCAGGCTTTGTTCATTTCTTTTTCTTCTTTTTTCTTTTGGTTTCTCTTCTCGCTTCATTTCATTCATTTGATCCTCCATCGCTGATACTCTTTCTTCCAGTTGATCAAGTCGATTGCTGAAGCTTGTACATTTGTCACGTATTTCTCGTGTCATGGTTTTCATCTCTGTCATTTCGTTTATGACCTTCTCTGCATTAATTAGTGTAGCTGTCAATTCTTCCACTCTTTTTTCAAGATTTTTAGTTTCTTTGCGCTGGGTACGTAATTCCTCCTTTAGCTCTGAGAGGTTTGATGGACTGAAGCCTTCTTCTCTCATCTCCTCAAAGTCATTCTCTGACCAACTTTGATCCGTTGCTGGCGATGGGCTGTGCTCCTTTGCAGGGGGAGATGCGCTCTTATTTTTTGAATTTCCAGCTTTTCTGCCCTGCTTTTTCCCCATCTTTGTGGTTTTATCTGTCTCTGGTCTTTGATGATGGTGACGTACTGATGGGGTTTTGGTATAGGTGTCCTTCCTGTTTGATAGTTTTCCTTCTGACAGGACCCTCAGCTATAGGTCTGTTGGAGATTGCTTGAGGTCCACTCCAGACCCTGTTTGCCTGGGTATCAGCAGCAGAGGTTGCAGAAGATAGAATATTGCTGAACAGCGAGTGCACCTGTCTGATTCTTGCTTTGGAAGCTTCCTCTCAGGGGTGTACTCCACCCTGTGAGGTGTGGGGTGTCAGACTGCCCCTAGTGGGGGATGTCTCCCAGTTAGGCTACTCAGGGGTCAGTGACCCACTTGAGCAGGCAGACTGCCCCTTCTCAGATCTCAACCTCCGTGTTGGGAGATCCACTGCTCTCTTCAAAGCTGTCAGACAGAGTCGTTCGCGTCTGGACAGGCCTCTGCTGCTTTAGCTGAGCCCTGTCCCCAGAGGCGGAGTCTACAGAGACAGGCAGGTTTCCTTGAGCTGCTGTGAGCTCCACCCAGTTCGAGCTTCCCAGCGGCTTTGTTTACCTACTTAAGCCTCAGCGATGGCGGGCGCCCCTCCCCCAGCCTCGCTGCTGCCTTGCGGTTACATTGCTGCAGACTGCTGTGTTAGGAAGGAGGGAGGCTCCGTGGGCGTGGGACCTTCCCGGCCAGGTGTGGGGTATATTCTCCTGGTGTGCCGGTGTGCTTACCGCGCAGTATTGGGGTGGGAGTTACCCGATTTTCCAGGTGTTGTGTGTCTCAGTTCCCCTGGCTAGGAAAAGGGACTCCCTTCCCCCTTGCGCTTCCCAGGTGAGGTGATGCCTCGCCCTGCTTCAGCTCTCGCTGGTCAGGGTGCAGCAGCTGACCAGCACCAATTGTCCGGCACTCCCGAGTGAGATGACCCCAGTACCTCAGTTGAAAATGCAGAAATCACCGGTCTTCTGTGTTGCTCGCGCTGGGAGATGGAGACTGGAGCTGTTCCCATTCGGCCATCTTGCTCCGTCCCCGTGTTTCTTAATTCTCATGGAAATGAGTCGGTCATAAGTACTCTAGAAGGACCAATCTTTTCACCTCTGATGACTCACCTTAGATATTTGGTACTTGATTTTTCACAAGAATACAGTGCAAGAAAAAACAGCACACTGTATTAAATACAGTAGTAATTAAAACAAGCATCAAATTTAATCACAAAATTCTACACATTGTTTTTTATGAGAGAAGAAACATTTGATAAACAAAATAAAAATTTTACTGCTCATTTTAGTGAGTCAACAGCTATTTGTTGGGTGCCCCTTATTATTATTACATAAGATAGTGTATCCCACTGCATCTCCAGTGGCTAGTGTATTGTAATACAATGGTAATATGTAGATTTATTTATTGACCACATAGAACTGATCTGCATCACAGTCTGAAGCTCTCCTGAACCCATCTTGCTCCATTCCATCCCCTGCCCCAACACACACATCTCCTTCCACAGGTGTCAGGTCTGAATTGTGGGGCTGCACTGGGCTCTGCCCTGCTACTCTCTCAGGCACTCCTGCAACTGGCAGTGATGCTTCGTAGGTAATCAGTAATACTTTTGTGCCTGATAAAATGTGGAAAGAGAAAGGGAAATGGGGCTCAAGGGAAACTCCTGGGATTCTATTTGGAGCATCTGAGATGGGAACATGGAATCGGGGACAAATTTAGGAGGAGATCCCAAGTTATTCTGGGGTCAGGCTAAGAATGAGGTACCTACGGAAAGTCCATTTTAATCCAGCTACCTTGTGGTATGAAGAACACAGTTTGGGAAACTGTTTACAATTTAGTAAATTTCTTTCACATTCAACAATATTCACTGAGGATCTTAAATATTTCACACTTCACTGTGAAACTCAGAGAGGCAGCTGATGTTGCACATGGGCTTCCATTTCACATGATGGAATAATCAGTTCAAGAGTTTCCCAAAAGTGCCTCAAGTTTCAGTTCCCAATCATAAATGGGGATGGTAACTTCTACCTGGCAAGGTGGCTGTGACTTAGCCCAATAAGTACGATAGGGAAGGCACTTTAAAATGTTTATTTTGTATTCTTTTTCCTATCTCAATTAACACATTTGTTAAGCACAAGTACTATTAATCTCCTCATCAGATGGTTATAAATGTATATATAAGGGTTTAATTAAAGATATCCTGGAAGGCATGGTGTAACATCTGGCTGGCATCGAAGGGCTTTAACAGCATGCAGTATGTGGCAGTGAAAGGTGTCCTTTACTTATGATGGTTGAGAGAGGGGGAATATTTCTAGCAGCACAGCCTGCAAGAAGAAAAACAGCCTGAGTATGGTATCCAAACAGAAGACTACATGTTCCAAATAATACCCTGTTGCAGTCACCAAAACAGAAAATGGCTGTGAAAAGAACACAGTCTATCACATCATAGATAATGCATATGTGGAAGAAACTGTTTCTGTAAATTTTTTTTATAGTATAAAAAGGGAAAACACAATTTGCTTCTGGTTAAGGGTGGATGTACTATATCCTTGTACTATTTTACACTGTCTACCTTTGTCAGAAGGGCCACTGTGACTTATTTCTTAGAGAACTATTAATAGAATTTGCATGGCAACTAGTGGGGGGATGAAAATTCATTCTGTAAGATCTGCTTGACGGACAGTTACAGAAACCAAATCTGCTTGCAGACGTGGAAATGCACAAGGTTGACTCTTTCTGCTGCTCTTGTACTATATACCACAGAGTACCCAGCCTTCCTAAAATATGTATTTAATATTTAGACCAAAAAAACACAATTTCTTGATATGCCAAAAGGTCAAGTAATGCCCGAAGCCACTGCAGACAGCTTGGCAGCAAATTCTTGAAAAAAAGCAGCTTCTCCTATGAAAAATAAATCATTTGCTTCTTCATTGAGAATTGTAAAATTCACTTTTTTCAGCTAATATAAGGTTACCACCAATTTCCTGAAAACCCAAACACAATTTCAAAACCCCAAAATTATGTTGACAAAGAAGTATTTCCAATTCACTTTCCCATCAAGCTAAATTAAGAAAAATGTTCAAGATTCCCCACATCCTGATGGTTCCTCTTCACCCAGTCACATACGCAGTAAGCAGAGGCAAAGTATTTATCGAGCCCATATGGACACTTGGAAATGTTAACAATTTTGTTTAAAGCAAAAATAAATTCAACTATGTCAGCATTTCAGGAATTTATAGCCAAAGACCACAGTTAAAACATGCCAAAAATCTCATTCTAACCAGAAAGCATTTTCAAACTTTTCCAGAATGAACATTTTTATCATAATGATCACAGACTCTCAATAGTGTAATTGGACACTAGCATCTGGGTAGAAACAGTGACCTAAAATCCTTGCCAAGCCAGCAAGTCACAGAGAGGGGGTGCTACCCCTCCACTAGGTGCAGATAATCAGAGGCAGGGTGGCAGACGAATACTTAAACACAGTCCCAGCTTTGTGTTAAAGTCTTCCTCATTTTCGCCCAAATCCCTGTGCAGGTTAGTGACAACAGTCACAGACTTTTCCCACAGATGGAAGTGTACGTTCCACTACCTAGGGCAGAGATCAATACAAACCCCTTAAGAGGTGGCTACTACTTGTCTTTCCATTTAATGGATTAGAAATCTGAGATGTTTCTAGTGAGACACAATAACTTGCCCATAATTTCAAAGCACAACTAGCAACTGGCTGACCCAAAAGGACAACATACATAGTTGTGGATCAAGACACCATGCTCCTAACTACTATCCTATACTAGAGTGAAAGAGGCTCTTATCAGAAAGAAAACCACTTCCAAGATTATCAGCGCCAGCCAGCGATGCATTTATGATGCTAGGCCGACTGGCCCTGATCAACAGTGGCAGCCAATCAGTCACGTGATTGATTTTTAGCGGAATCTCAGAAGTTGGGTAAGCAAGTGACCAAGAGAGTAGCTCCAATAGCTGCATCAAGAGCAAACCACAGACACAGGCTTGAGCAGATGGCGCTGGTGAAGGAGAGTATCTGAGGTGCTGTAGCTATCCTAGATGAGACTTGGTTACTACCAATGCAAAACAGACTACAAAAATTTCCACAGAAATGTATTGTGGACATTGTACCTGTGATTTTTCCTCTAGTTGTAAGCAAGTGTGTTCTCTGAGCATAAAGCTAAGTATACCCAAGTAAGGCACCAGGGAATAGTAAGAGAGGAATACTTTTTTTACAGATTAGAATCACAAGAAATTGCACTGGCAGTGAAAGGAGGTGTTAAAGCTCACATAAGCACAAACGCTTCCATTCACTCATTCCACTTACAAAAAGTTCTGAACACCTACTATGCACTAGGTATTCCTCAAGGGCTAGTGATTGTCTCACAAAGTTCTAGTTTTAGAGATTCACGGAAATTAGAATTACAGGTGTTTACAAAATCATGTTTTATTAGCTACAATCATGCTAAATCTCCCCACACAGTAACAGTGTTCAATATTACAAGCATACCTCATTTTCTTGTACTTTGCTTTATTATGTTTTATAGATACTGTATTTTTTGTTTGGGGGCTTTTTTTAAATCAAATTTAAGGTTTGTGGAAATCGTGCATCAAGCAATTCTCTCAGTGCCATTTTTCCAACAGCAATGTGCTCACTTTTTGTTTCTGTGTCATGTTTTGGTAAATCCTGCAATATTTCAAACTTTTCCATTATTATTATACTTGTTATGGTGATCTGTGATCAGGGGATGTTACTAATGTAAATTATTTTGGGGCATCACAAACCAAACCACGTAAGACAGCAACTTTTCTTGTGTGTGATGCAAGGTCTCACTCTGTTGCACAGGCTGGAATGCAGTGGTGCAAAATAAAGCTCACTGCAGCCTCGACCTCCTGGGCTCAAGCAATCCTCCCATCTCAGGCTCCCAAGTAGTTGGGACTACAGATGTGCATCACCACACCCGGCTAATTTTTGCAATTTTTGTAGAGACAGGATTTCACCATATTGCCCAGGCTGGTCTCAAACTCCTGGGCTCAAAGAATACTCCTGCCTCAGCCTCCCAGATTTCTAGGATTACAGGTGTGAGCCAGTGTGCCTGGCTGAGAAGGCAAACTTAACTGACAAATGATGTGTGTGTTGTGACTGCTCCACTGACCTGCATACATGTGTATGTGTGTGTGTGTGTGTGTATTCTCCTCCTCCTCTTTCTTTCTCTCTCTCCTCTTCTCCTCTCTCTCTGTCCTCTCCTCTTCTTTCTTCCTTTCTTTCTCTCTCTCTCTCTCCCCGCTCCAACCCCCATCTGCCGCCTTGGGTCTCCCTATTCCCTGAGAAAGAATAATACTGAAACTAGGACAATTAATAACCCTACAATGGCTTCTAAATGTTCAAGCAGAAGGAAGATTCCCACACCTCTTACATTAAATGAAAAGCTAGAAATGATTAAGCTTAGTAAGCAAGGCATGTTGAAAGCCAAAACAGGCCAAAAGCTAAGCCACTTAAACCAAACAGGTGGCCAAGCTGTGAAGGCAAATGAAAAGTTCTTGAAGGAAATGAAAAGTGCCACTCCAGTGAACACACAAATGATAAGAAAGAGAAATAGCCTTGATATAGTTTGGATCTGTGTCCCTGCAAAATCTCATTTTTAATTGTAGTCTCCAAAGTTGGAGGCGAGACCTGGTGGGAGGTGATTGGATCACTGGGGTGGATCCTTCATGAATGGCTTAACAGCACCCTCTTGCTACTGTCACTTTTGTTATGCTTTAGCAAAGAACTTGCCTGGATTGTTCTCCAGTAGGGATCTGTGGAACTTTGAACTTGAGAGAGATGATTTAGAGTATCTGGTAAAAAAATTTCTAAGCAGCAAAACATTCAAGTAAATAGACTAACTGCTTCTAATAACATATGCTCATATGCATGAGCAAAGAGGTTATCTGAAATGGTACTCTTATTTAAAAGCGAAGCACAACATAAAAGTTTAGGAAAATTTGCAGCCTGGTTATGTGTTAGAAAAGAAAAACCCATTTTCAAAGGAGGAATTCAAGCAGGCTGCAGGAATTTGCATAATCCCCCATCACAGGCAGGGAGGCCTAGGAGGACTGAATGGTTTCCTGGGCCAGGCCAAGGGCCCTGCAACCCTGCACAGCCTTAAGACACTGCTCCTGGTATCCCTGCTGCTCCAGCTGCAGCCCCGACTCAAAGGAGCACAGGTACTACTCAGGACTCTGCTTCAGAAGGTGCAGGCTAGAAGCATTGGTGGTTTCCACATTGTGTTAAGATCGCAGGCACACAGAATGAAAGACTGGGGCTTGGGAGCCTCTGCCTAGATTTTAGAGGATATATGAAAAAGCCTGGATGTCCAAGCGGAAGTCTGCTACAGGGGAAGAGACCTCACTGAGAACCTCTAATAGGGCAGTATGGAAGAGAAATGTGGGGTTGGGGCTCCCACACAGAGTCCCCACTGGGGCACTGCCTAGTGGAGCTGTGAGTAGAAGGATACCGTTCTCCAAACCCTGGAATGGTAAACCACTGGCAACTTGCACCCTGCACTGGAAAAGCCATAGGCACTCAATGCTATCCCATTACAGCAGCCACAGGGGCGAAACCCTGCAAGGCCACAGGAGTAGAGCTGCCTAAGACCTTGGGAGCCCACCTCTCATGCCAGTGTGTCCTGGATGTGGGACATGAAGTCAAAGGAGATTATTTTGGTTGGAGTTTTAAGATTCAATGACTGTCCTGCTGGGTTTCTGACTTGCACAGGGCCTGTAGCCCCCTTTTTTGCTGTTTTCTACCTTTTGGAACTAGAGTATTTTACCTAATGCTTATACCTTTATTGTATCTTGGAAGTAACTAACTTGTTTTTGATTTTACAGGTTCATGGGCAGAAGGGACTTGCCTCGTCTCAAATGAGACCTATAACTTTGGATATCTGAATTAATACTGGAATGAGTTAAGACTTGGGGGACTGTTGGGAAGGTATGATTGTATTTTGCAATGTGAGAAGGATATGAGATCTGGGGGGTCAGAGGCTGAAAGATATGGCTTAAATCTGTGTCCTCACAAAACCTCATGTTGAATAGTAATCTCCAATGTTGGAGGTGGGGCCTGGTGGGAGGCAACTGGACCACTGGATGGATCCTTCATGAATGGTTTAACAGCATCCTCCCTTGGTACTGTCATCACAATAGTGAGTGAGTTATTGCAAGATGTGGTTGTTTAAAAGTGTGTTGCACCTCTGCCTCTTTCACTCTCTTCATCCTGCTCCTGTCATGTAAGATGCCTGCTACCACTTGGCCTTCACCATGAGTAAAAGCTCCCCAAGGCCTTTCCAGAAGGAGATGCCACTATACTTTCTATAAAACCTGTGGAATCCTGAGCCAATTAAACCTCTTTTCTTTATAAATTGCCTGGTCTCAGGTATTTCTTTAAAGCAGTGTGAGAACAAACACAAGCCTTACTGCTGATATGAAGAAAGTTTTAGTGATCTGGATAGAATATGAAAGAAACCACAACAAAGCCTAATTCAGAGCAAAGCCCTAAATCTCTTCAATTTTCTGAAGGCTGAGAGAGGTAAGGAAGCTAAAGAAGAAAAGTTGGAGGCTAAGACAGACAGGTTCATAAAGTTTAAGAAAAGATGCCATCTCCGTAACTTTAAAATGCAAAGTGAAGCAGCAAGCGCTGATGTAGAAGCTGCAGCAAGTTATCCAGAAGATCTAGCTAAGAAAATTGATGAAGGTGACTACACTGAACAACAGATTTTCAATGTAGACAAAACAGCCTTCTGTTTGGGAAAAAAAAAAAGGTGTCATCTAGAACTTTCCTAGCTAGAAAGGAGAAGTCAATGTCTGGCTTCAAAGCTTTCAAAGACAGACTGATGCTCTTGACAGAGGTTAACGCAGCTGGTGACTGTAAGTCGAAGCCAATGCTCATTTACCATTCCCAAAATCCCAGGATCCTCAAGAATTACGCTAAATCTACTCTGCCTGTTCTCTATAAATGTAACGAAGTCTGGATAACAGCACATGTGTCTGCAGTATGATTTGCTGAATATTTTAAGCCCACTGTTGAGACTTACTGCTCAGAAAAAAAAAAAGATTCCTTCTTTAAATATTAAAATAACAAAGTATTAGTGCTCATTGACAATGTACCTGGTCACCAAAGAGGTCTGATGAAGATGTACAAAAGATTGCTTTCATGCATGCAATGAACAATATTCATTCTGTACCCTCTGGATATAGGAGTAATTATGACTTTCAAGTATTATTATTATTTAAGAAATACATTTTGTAGGCTCATGCCTGTAATCCCAGCACTTTGGGAGGCCAAGGTGTGCGGATCACGAGGTCAGGAGATTGAGACCATTCTGGCTAACACCGTGAAACCCCGTCTCTAGTAAAAATACAAAAAATTAGCCGGGCGTCGTGGCGGGCACTGGTAGTCCCAGCTACTTGGGAGGCTGAGGCAGGAGAATGGCGTGAACCTGGGAGGTGGAGCTTGCAGTGAGCTGAGATCAGGCCACTGCACTCCAGTCTGGGCAACAGAGCGAGACTCTGTCTCAAAAAAAAATAAAAAAGAAAGAAATACATTTTGTAAGGCTATAGCTGACACAGTTATTCCTCTGATGGATCTCAGCAAAGTAAACTGAAAATCTCTGGAAAGGATGTATTATTCTAGATATCATTAAGGTAATCCATAATTCATAGGAGGAGGTCAAAATAGCAATTATAACGGGAGTTTGGAAAAAGTTGATTTCAACTCTCATGGATGACTTTGAGGGAGTTCAAGATTTCAAGAAACAGAGTAACTGCAGGTGTGGTGAAAACAGCAAGAGAATTGTAATTAGAAGTTGATCCTAAAGATATAAATGAATTTCTATAATCTTGGGATAAAACTTGAGTGGATGAGACATTGCTTCTAATGGATAAGCAAAGAACATGCATTCTTTGTCTTATGATAAAGATGCTATGAAGACTGTTGAAATGAAAACCAAAAATGTACAATACTATATAAACTTAGTTGATAAAGCAGTGGCAGAGTTTCAGAGGACTGATGTCAATTGTGACATCATATGCTCTGTTCTACTCTGCTAGAACTTGAATTTTATCCAAGTTCTACTCTGGATAAAATGCGACAGCATCACATGCTACAGAGAAATCTTTCATGGAAGGAAGAGTCCACTGATGGGGCAAACTTCATTGTTGACTTTTATAAGAAATTGCCACAGCCATCCTAACCTTCAGCAACCATCATTCTGATCAGTCAGTAAGACCCTCCACCGGCAAAAAGATTATGACTCTCTGAAAGCTCAGACGACCACTAGCAGTTTTTAGCAAAAAAAGGTTTTTAAAGTACGTACATTTTTTAAAGACACAATGCTTTTGCACACTTTATCAACTACCACGTAATGTAAACATAACTTTTATATGCATTGGTAAACTAAAAATGTGTGTGACTCACTTTATTGCGATATTTGCTTTATTGTGGTGGTCTAGAACCAAACCTACAATGTCTCTAAGGTATGTCTGTACTTGATTAAGAAGAAGCTGTTAAGTGACATTAATCAGGTTTGCTGCTAAAGGAATATAAATCCAGTTTCTAAAGATTATATTTTCAATACAAAAAGAAAACTACTTTTTTGTACAACTTTGCCAGGAATCCTTTTGTAATTCTTAAGTATGAACTGCTGCCTCCCTCCACCCTACCTTTTTTTTTCGAGACAAGATCTTGCTCTGTCACCCAGGCTGGAGAACAGTGCCATGATCTTGGCTTACTGTAGCCTCAGCCTCCCAGGTTTAAGTGATCCCCCTGCCTTAGCCTCCCAAGTAGCTGGGACTATAGGCACACGCCATCACACTCCGCTAATTTCTATATTTTTAGTAGAAATGGGGTTGTACCATGGTACACAGGCTGGTCTTGAACTCCTGGGCTCAAGTGATCTGCCCACCTCAGCCTCCCAAAGTGCCGGGATTATAGGCGTGAGTCATTGAGCTCAGCCTGAAAACCATTTTTTAACTTGACAATCTGGTTAAAGACTTTGGATACTTATGCACTAAGCTTTCTCAAAGAGAATTAAATGAATAAAATATGACCAAAAACTTGAGAATTTCAATCATATATATATTATTCTCTTACTGTCCCCTAGAAAATTCCATTTTCTATGGTATAGTTTTCTTTGTAAAGAAAAGAGCAACACTAAATTCTATCATTTTTTAAAGGCTAACATTAACATTAGTGAGACAAAGTTACAAAGTTCTGTAAAATAAGCATCTATGCTTACTTTTTAATCAATTCCCTACATTTCTAAAGCAACTTCATGATTCCTCAATCTTCCATCCATATACATACCCTTCCTCCTCCTGGACTCAAAGTGTGCAAAATTCTAGGAGGAAAAAGTTTCATTTTGCATAACAACAGTCTATACATCTGAATTTCACTGGGGTAAACTTCTTCCTTTGTATGTAGATTAAAAGATATTTCCCATCAACTGTGTATTCAACCTTAGGAAGCGACTGCAGAACATTCCATAGTAATAGATACATTTTTAAGATGATCATACACAAAAATGGGCGGAGACCAATTCCAGTCACTCCCAAATAAAACACAACCAGCTGATTTCCTTTCAGTATGTAAGTAATAAGACAGGATGGATGGGGGCCGAACAGCTGTCTCCTATTTGTGCATGACATATAATAGCAACATTAGTTGTTGAAATCAGAAAGACTTAACAAAGTGCTCAAAAATATACATGTGATACTGGAGTATACAACGGCAGTGCCAGGGTCCTATTCTAGAAGCTTTAAGCACTGTGAAGATGATGGGCTGCCCAGATGGATGAACTGTAGGTGCAGATCCCAGCCAAAGAACCTACAAGTTAATGGAAACATATGAAGTTTCTTTAACTTCTCTAAGCCTGTTCTTGACTTTGAGATGCGATGCTCATCTGATTGAATTGCTATTCAGAAGAATGAGACAAATTATAAGACATGTAAAATCCAACAGATGACTAGCTGAGTGTTCAATAAATCATAGTAGTTTTCACTATTATTATTATTATTATTATTATTATTAAAACTGGCTAAATGATTAAATCCATTGTGGGTAATCTTATCTGAATGAAAATGCATATGCTTATCTGGCCTCATTTTTAACTTTTTAACTTTTCCCATTCAAGGTTGCAAACAATTGCAAATGACAAGGGAAGAGTTAGATGACTGAATTTTCAGTATATTTGAATATAATTAAAATTATATTGCAAAAGAAACAGATTCTAATCCCTTGTGGATATAAGAAAGACAGCAGATAAATTTTTTAATAGCTAGCTAAATTTTTTAAGTGAAATGGCCTTAACAATCAACATTAAAGTTGGTCTCCAAGTTCCCCAATTGTAAAGGAAACATTATAAAGTGTGCAACCATTCCCCACAAAGCTCTTCAGAAACATTAATCAAAAGAATAAGGCAATTTTTTAAGAACTTACTTCATCATAAAAAAATTATTGCCTTTTCCCTGAAAACATGATTCTGGAAAACCAACAGCCTATGGGATGTCTCCCTCAGACACTGCTGGTAGTAATACTAGCATTCCAGGTTGTTTAACATGGCCTGAGGTAGCCAGGAAGTCATCTTGGATGAGATGAGGATCCACAGGCTCACCATCTGAAAAATTCAAGAAGACCAGCAAGTAAACCATGTGGATTTGTTTGCAAAATAAGCAAACCCACAGACAAAAACACAGGCCATGTAATTACAAAAATACATATTTCTGCCTTCTGATATGACATGTTCATGCTAGTGGTGAAATACAGTTCCGCATTGCTCCTCTCACCTCTTAAAAGACTGATAGGTGAAAGACAGGGTAACTTCACAAACAAGGATGGAGACTAGATGATGCATACTTGAAAGAAGCACAACGAGGACCACAGTCAAGACAGAGGTAGAGAGATAATTTGATATTTTAAAATGCTTGCTGAATTACATCTGGACAGAGTCTGCAGTTGGGGATTGTAGTAGGGCAGGGGTGGCAAGGAAGTGGAAGTCACAGATGGAAGGATCAGGCTAAGCAAAACCTCACTGTATCCTTACACATTTAAGAGTCTGCCACAAATGTACATGTCTTGTGTGGACCATATTTTCAAGAGGGTGCTCCAAAAGGAAATAACATGCATTTTGTGCATGTTATTATGCCAGTAATGCATAATGATACGTTCACTCTAGTAGTGAAATACAGTTTCACATTGTTCCTCTCCCCTCTTAAAAGATTGATAGGTGAAGGAGAGGATAACTTCACAAACAAGGATGGAAACTAGATGATCCATACTTGAAAGAAGCACATATTTGAATTATGCACAGTAATGCATAGTAACACGCACAGAACAGGAAAGCTACACTTTATACAAGGCAGAAATGCCTAGATAAAAGTCTCCCAAAATCCATCCCTACAAAATCGCCATAGGAGACTCCAGATTCCCGCTGCAAATGGGGAGGTAGGTGTATCAGTTTACACCTGCATCAGACAGGTGTCTAACCTCAAATGAGACACTGGGCTGCCAAGGGAGGGAACAGACAGCCAGGACAGGCAGTGAGATCCTCAGGAACTCTATCTGCTTTCATCTCTTGAACTTTCTTCTCACCCAGACTCCACCAAGATAAGTAACCAGAAGTGCAAGGAAAATAGAGACCTGAGGTGCAGCACCTGCTTCACCAGGACCGGGGCAACCAGGGCTCTGGGCAGATGTGTTCTGGTGACTGCCAGTTTGTAAGCCAAAGTGTCCACATCTTGAAGTCACCAACTGAACATGCAACTGGTTCAGGGGCTATTGACAGGGCAAAGTAGGGCTGAGTATAAATAACCACTGGGGCAGAGCTAAAAGCCAGGAACAGAGTGAAATGGCTGGAAGAATGAAGAACATTCCTTATGACTCCAAGGAATCCTGTCCATAGTCCTGGGATGGCACAGGTCACAACTTTTAATGTTCTGGAACTGTAAGATGACCTAGTTGTTCATTGGAGTGGGCTGGGGAAAGCAGCCAGGGAAAGGGTCAGATCAATTCTAAGTTAAGTATTTGTATACGTGCAAAATTACACACACACACACGGTTCTTCCATCCAATCATCCAACTGAATTTCTCTGAGAACAGCGTGATTTCCCCCTTTGTAAAGAGCCACGAGATTATATAATAACTACAGATTATGCAACTAGGAAGTTATGAAGTTCTTAGATTATGTAACATCTAAGAATCATGGATGCATTTATTTTCTTTCGACCTATGATGTAATTCTCACTGGAGAACATGCATAAGTTATGAGGTGTTTGGACATGTAACATTTCAAAACTGGCTAGCAAAAGCACTAATCGGCTGTTATATAAGGCATTCTTCCATACATGAAATTCAATTACTTTGAATTGAACATTAGCTTGGCTGCTCAAAGTCTTAAAGTCACATTGAATCTCACAAACTAGTCACGTTGACACTGTTTCCATCTTACTTGGTTGTAACTCATTAACAAGTTTCTTTTTGCTTGTTTAAAGAATCTAATTTAATTTTGTTAGACACTCCTAAAGATGCTGAGAAATGCCAAATTGTGAGAGTAATTATACATAAACGACCCACAAGCCCAGCTATAAACTGCACTTTGTCATAATCCAGACCACTCAACCTCTTTCTTCAAGCTGTCATTCCTTCTGTGGCTACAACCTCCTACCAACACAATCTTGAATGCCCTCAAACCCACAGGCAACAAGCTAGAGAACACGTAATAAGTTCTCCAGCTTATTATGACTCCAGCCCCTGCCCTCTCTAGCTTCCCTGCTGGCTTGAATTCTCCCTGTGCCATCACAACCTTCAGCTGATCATTTCATCTTTTTACCAAACACTCTCAAATTCCCAGTCCTCAGGCTTTCAGCCAAACTCGGCTCACCAAAGATAACCCCTCTCCATTTTCTCCACTTTTGAGTGACCAAGTAACTAGAAAAAGGCATAGAACTATCCTAAGAAACTCAACAAGTTCATACCATGCAGCCTCAGCTGGATATTCAGTTCATCTTGGCAAGTTTTTAAATTTTTTTCTATGCATTTTCCATAAGCAGCTGTTCTGAACACTCCCTAGTTTCTTTGAGTCTCCAATCCATCCCCTTATTCTCCCAGGAGATGACTTTATCTCCAAGTAGACTGAGGAAAGTAGAGGGAATTTACACTGAATTTTCTCCAGTTTACATCAAATATATGATCATTTTTATCTGTCTCACCCCCTTCTTCCCAAACTCAGGAAAATATGTTCAAATTAGTTTTAATAAATATTTATTGAGGACCTGCTACAAGCTAAGCGTTTTACTGGGCATGTGTCTGGCAGAATCAACAGCCTTCATCATTAAGTCTGTGACCATAACTAGCAGAACCTAAAGAGGACTAGAAACCAGAAATTGATACCAGTTATTTCAATAAAATGAGAAACGTGTCAGTGGAAGAACCCACAAAGTGAGGTGAACAAGCCCAAAACTAGTTAACCACAGCCTTAACACCTGTTACCTTACATCTACCCCTGCAAGGGGTTGCTCCTGGTTAAACACCACCTTTTAATTTCCTCAACTGTCAATCTACACTTCCTCAGTCTAGAAGCTCACTCAAATAAGCTCCCTTTATTCTTAAAGGAAACAAAAACAAAACTATGAAATAAACTTATTTCACCTCAACCCACTGATGCACCAAGAAACTACCCTATCTATTACCATCTTCTTTCACAGGTAGGTACCCTTGAGTATTAGCTGCTGCTTCTTCCTTTTCTGATCACTGTCGTCTAGATTATTATTTCTAAAACTGCTCTCTTAGAGATCGCTAATGTGATCAGGACCTAATTTTATTTCCCTGTATATGAGGTTTTCTAACCACGGAGGTGTATATTTTCTGATTAAAAAATACATGTTCCTAAGAATTCAAATGTTTTATTATTACTTAATTCATGTGGCTGATGAAAATACTGTAAAGTGATTATACGGATTCTCCAAACTTTATTAAATAGTAAACAAACAATATGTATTCTCCCAACTTATTTTAGTAGAATTAAGAATCTTTAAATAAGAGATGATAGTGGAAAAAAATTAATAAACACTATTCATTCTCCTCTAGAATAACATTCAAAATAGATCACACAGCTAAGGAAAGCCAGGGCTTCATTTCCTAAGAGAATATAATGGATAGGACCACCCCAGTGCAGGCATCTTTTCAGTGACGCATCTGTTCCAATTGCTGAAGAACTCAGGTACGACTGCTCATGGAAACCGGATGGATTCACTGCTTCCTTTACTTATGAGCAATTTTCTTGCCATTATTCTATTAAACTCCATCAAGTGCTGAGTGTTCAAAGATCTGGATGCAAATGTGATCATGAAGAATCACACTAAAAGAATGAAATTCTAAAGCTTATTACTGTCAAGTAAATATTTCAGAATCCCCATGGAGCATACTTAACAACTATATTGTTAGTAACGGAAATATTTTTCCTAACTTGGCTCAAGTCATTAACCATGACTTTCAGGAGAGTACAACCTGACAGAAACAATCATATGGCTGGGTCCTTTCCCTTGTGATCAATCATCAATGCTCCTTAACCTGGCAAGAGCCACATCATAGTTGCCAATAGCCTGAGAATCTTAAGCCACCTGGATGACATCCAGGTGAAGGAGCTCAGGGCTCCTGGCCTGCTCACATGCTGAAAATTATTTTTCCTGACTTGCTAAAATCATGGATTTCTAGACCCTCTCTTTCTTCTTGCTCCTCCCCACGGCGTATATTTTTCTTTTTGTTGACAATAATCTAATGTGCCTGGAAACTGCTTCGAGTGCCGATGTTCCACTTGGGATCACTGTAATACTTTTGCAGATGGTTTGGAGCATTTTTTTTTCTCAAAACAAGCCACGAACTCTAAAGCATTTTGCCATATTCCTGCACTGATACATAAAATACACTTGAGATGACTGCAGTCATTTTTTCACTAGACAGCAGTCATTAATTAACCTGGGAAAGAATCCCAATTCCACTTTTCCATGGCATAATAATTACCCCAATTATCCAAGATACCCGTCTTAGTTTGGGTTCCCCCAAAAGTCACCTTAAGAATTTGGGTTAGTGTGGCACAGTGGATTGGGGAGGTGATCCCACGGAGCATAAGTTAGGAAGTGAGGAAAGCCTGACTGAGTAGAGAGAAAAACCATGAAAGGGGGTGGTATGGAGCATTCCTGCTGGGGGTCAACATCCCCAGGATGTTCTGAAAAGACATAAATAATGTGCTTCAGAATTGTCCCACAAAGAGAATGGGAAAATGGGGATTTGTTTTCTGACTCCAGCCCTTCACTGGGTAAAGGCTGTACTTCGAGGTAGCTCTGCAGCAAGGTAAGTTTCCACAGGGCTGACATACTGCTCCAGTAGAGAAGCACAGACCAGGCCCTTGAGATGGAAAGCTGTTGGCATGCATGGGAGATGTCCACTGTGGGTGAACTCACAGGTGGGCCAAGACCGTATCAAAAGTATCTGCTACAGCAGCCCACCACCCAATTCCTTGCTCTTATCAAGTTACCATGTCCTGCTGACTCATCTTTCAAAAAAGACTCTCTGATCCTCCTGTCATCAAATACGATCTACCACACTCATCTTTCAGTATTTTAACCCCTTCCTACTCATTATCTCCTGTGTCCACCCCGAACCCCAGGATTTTCGCTGTCTGTAGATGAGTTCTCACAAGGTCACCGGCTGTCAATGATCTCCTCTACCTGTCCAACCTTACTGGCCACCAACACTTCGAATACTTTCCCTTTCAAGAAATAGCCTCCTCTCTTCCTGTAACACATAATGATTCTCCCCAGCTCTCAGCCTTTCCCACACAGAATGCCCCAGCCCTTTGAGATCCACACTAGAAATTATCAATACTTAAGGAATAGTTTCCTTAGCTGTGACTTGCAGTCTTCTCCTCCTCTACTGTAGTCTTGATGGCAAACAATCACATTTTAAAGGTTTATTTAAAGCAAGTAGGGCCAGAATCCCCAGGCAAACTCTAAGTATTCAAAGAGCAGAGACTGAGATAAATGTTTCTTTCTTAAATTCCTCCAACACTCACTCTAGTGCCCACTAATCAAAGACCACCAGGAACACTCTTGTTAGTAAATACATTGAGCTTTCATTCACTTACTACAGCAAGAAAGAGTACACCAAAGTAATTGGAGAATTTTAAGAAACTGGTGGATACTTAGGACAAAATTTCAGTTTGTTTTGGGTGATTCCAAGAAAGGTTTAAGAAACTAGAGGCCAGGTTTGGATTGGGAGCTGTCAGGAGGTAGGAACAATTCATTGATTATCTCGGCAAATTTAATCTAGAAAAAAGAGGATTAAAGCTGAGTTGGAGTCATCATCGGTAAAGAAGAAGCAATCATTCATGTCCGTCATGAGAGGGATATTTAATTACATTTGTGGTTGGAAAGGGTCCTTGTCTCAGTCTTGTTTCAGACATACTCAAGAAGTACGCTTGTCTGATTATTTATATTCTGCAAGAGGTATTTATGTTCAGTTGGGAACATTGTGGCCTGTCAGCTGCCAGGGCCATTTTTCAATTTCTCAAAAGTTATTCAAAAGATACCAGAATAACTTAAATAACTGTTGAATTAATTTTGAATTTATCCTAAATCTAATGATAATGTAAACTTTAACTCATAATTTATCACTCTAACTTTCTGGCAGGCACTGTGCACATGGAAGGGAATAAGACATATTGGTCTTTGACATAGGTCCATGAGCTCAAAGTCCAAAGAAAAGGCAAATGTCTAGGCTGATGCAATACAAGCATGAAAAGTGCCCAAATGTAAGTATGAATAAGGTGCTGAGCTGGTGCAAGAAATAGAGTGTTAGGCTCCATCTGGAGGCGTGTGTGAAGCTTTCCAGGAAGACACGCCACCTGGGATGGATGTGTGAGGATGAGTGGGAGTTGGCCAGCTGGAAAAGGGAGGGTGGAGGATGCCCTTCCACAGCAGACACAACCCAGGTAAAGGTGTAAAGTAGCATGATGAGTTGAGGAACAAAATATAAATCAATGTTGCTGGAGAAACTTTATTCAAAGCACTCAAAAATATTTCCAGGATATTTTTTAACGTAAGCTGCTATTTTGGCACCTCTGAAATTGCACAACACAGAAGGTGAATTTTGTTCTCAGTTAATTAAACTGAGTGTTAAA
Organism: Piliocolobus tephrosceles; assembly: GCF_002776525.5. Classification (NCBI taxonomy): domain Eukaryota; kingdom Metazoa; phylum Chordata; class Mammalia; order Primates; family Cercopithecidae; genus Piliocolobus; species Piliocolobus tephrosceles. The sequence goes on along the minus strand of NC_045442.1, from coordinate 54,679,855 downwards.
GAGAAAGTAAATCATACCAAAAGCTAAACACTTTTACATATGGATCCCATTCTAGAAATGGTGACAAAGTAGAAATGGAATATGAGCCAATTCAAAATAACATACTGAAGTTGGTATGTCCTTTCCTTGAATATAATAGATTAAAAAAAATTCAGAAATTTTACCCTAAAATTGGAATTCAAATCCCAACACACGGAAATAAAACCAAACAACTTACTGTATCATCTTTCTGTTACACCAAGAAAACTCAGAAATTCAATGACTATTGCATACTACAGTAAGTAATTTTCATATCAGGGCAAACATGCACGTACACATGCAGCCATATGCATGCACGTGTGCACACACACACACACACATTTCCATGCTATTAATATTGAGGACCTAGTCTTTAGATAATTTATTTTGGAAATCCAATGGCCTTAATGTGAATACATACTTGTCTATAGTCCTTCAAAAATTAACACATTATTAGTATTTAAGGTCAATTCATTTCATTCTAATTTGAAATAGAAATTATCCATCAATTACTTGTAAATAAGTATTGGTGGCAAGGAAGGAACAGTTTGGGCAAGACAATTAAACAGTAGAAAAAAACAATGTGAAAATCTAATTTTACTAGGAAATAAAAATGAAAAAGTGCTACAGTCTGAATGTTTACATCCCCACAAACTTCCTATGTTGAAACCTACCCCTAATGCTAACAGTATTAAGATGTGGGGACTTTGGAAGGTGATTAAGTCACAAGGGCTCCATCCTCCTAAATAGCATCAGAGCCCTTATAAAAGTGATGTGAGGGAGGTTTTTTGCCCCTTTTACCATGTGAAGACATAGAAGGTGCCACCTATGAGGAACAGGCCCTCTCTGACACCAAATCGGCCAGCACCTTGATCTTAGACTTCCCAGTCTCCAGAACTGGAAGCAATAAATTTCTATTGTTTACAAATTACTCAGGCTAAGGTATTTTGGTATAGTAGCCAAAATGAACTAAGACAACAACTCACTAAAACAGGGAAAGAAAATGAATAAACCAACAAAAGGGAAGGGCAAACAGTTCACAGAGTGATATAAATAAGTGTTCCACAAACAGATTAAAAGATGCTCAACTTTTCTATTAAGAAAGTGCATATGACAACATGAGTTGCCCCCCCCCCCCACTATTTAGACTGACCTAGGACAGGAAAGCACAGTATTGGCAAAGAGGAGTGAGAACAATTGTTTCTCTTTCCAGAATCCAGCCCCTGCCTAGTAGGAGTTCAGCAGTCATTTGAAAGGACAAGGTGACAGTCCTAAAAAATATTAAAGTTACTCATATCCTGTGGCCTAAAAATTCTACTTGAAAGAATTTATGCAACATAAAAAAATGTGTAAAAGTAGGCAAATAAATTTGAAATTCATTGTAGACAAAAGAGAAAACAACCCAATGTCATCATATCTGTTGAAATGTATATTATAGCCATATCTCACGTACACATGCAATGGTATTTCATGCAGCTACAAAAATAATGGTATTACTGTTTACGTGCTTATCTAGAAGTTCTCTGGTTATTTTTTAAGAAGAAAAATCCAATGGTAGAAATGTGTGTGTAGAATAAGCCCTTTTTAATAAGTGAGTTAATACATAACTATTTGCATAGATCACAGAGCCAAAAACACGCATATGCTGTGTTCTCATTTTATTTTTATTTCAGGCAGAATTTATTTTGCTTTAAGAGTAATTTCTGGCAACAAGATATAAAGGGAATGTAACTCCCCATTCCTGAAATCTCTCCAATATCTTTTGATAAAAATGTCAGTGCCAAGGTTGCATAAAAATGTAATAATAAACCACAAGCCATACTTTAATGGCATAAAAATGACTTTGGAAAAAATGAAGATGCTACTATCTTTTTTTTTTTTTTTTTAGCTAATGAGAAATGCAACATGGTGGCTTCAATATTGTTTACAACTGTAAAATGCCTTCATGAAAATAATTTAATTGCCCCTGACAGGCCTGATAGATGTCCCTGAATTCTGTCCAGCCATGCCATGACTGACAAAACAGAGGAAAACCAGGAAAAGGTCACACATGGTTTGAGAAACCACCAAAATGTGGTGTCCATCTCCTGGCCGAGACAGGAATTTACAGCACCATTGTGGTGTTCAAAAACTGTCAGAAACCTTAGGAATTGTCACAGTTATCACAACTACACATTCCAGCAAAGAGGAATGGAAGACAGAGGCAACATGAACCAGGAGGGTAGAAGGTCTGTCCGCCAGCACTGAAGCAGACACAAATGTATAATGTGAAACGCTCATGGAGAATAAAAAAACAGTTGAAGTTGCACAATTCAACTATACAATTCAACACTGATTGCAAACTGGCTTTTAAAATGTTTAGACCTATCACCCTACTATGTTTTATCTCTTTTACCAAAATTCTGTTAGTTCACCTATTTTGTTACATATGTATTTTCTTCCTTCTGTAGTCACATTAAACTATATTCTAATGCAAATGCTACAAAAAAGGAAGCCAGGTAGTTGAGGCACCAGGCTGCATGAACTGTTCTAATGGGAATCCAGTGTTATGAAGACACTATGGATTCTAATGGGAATCCAGTGCTATGCTATCCTGATAATAAGCCCACTCCTCTAGTTCAGCATTTCTCAACCTTGAGCTACTGGCGTTTTGTGGTAGATAATTTTGTGTTGAGGGGGCTGTCTTTTGCAGGGTAAGATGTTTAGCAGCATCCCTTGGCTCTACCCTCTAGATGCCAGTAGCACCCTCTCCCAGCTGTAACAATGAAAAATGTCTCCAGATATTGCCACATGATCCATGTGGAATAAAATCACCTCAGGCGGAGAACCACCATTCCAGAAGAAAGTTTAAAAATCCCAGTAAAATCCTTAATGGGTCTCAAAAAAGGAGTACAGGAAAGAAAGGTACCATGAAGAACAACAATAATAAAAATAAATGTAAGCTGAACATTTTTAAAAGACGACATCCAGCACACTTCTAAAAGTCAGGTAAGGAATTACCCAAGAATGCCTTTCTTTTTGAAGAAGATACTTAAGAACCAAATGTAGTTTAAGTCTGAGTTTTCTTAAATGTGTTAGTAAATCTTTATTTTTTTGTGTGACCAAACACTCATCATCAGCACTTATGTGCTTGCTTCTTACAGAACGGACAAGATTACCGTGTCTCAAATTTTGAAACCAAGGTTTACATCCAAACTACATCACTTACAATTCAGTGGCCTTCAACAAATTATATCATCTTTCACATTAGTTATTAATATATATAATGGGGACAATAACATTCTTTCATGTGGGTTACTGTAAGGACTAAAAGAGATTACAACAGGCATCTATTATAAAGTCTATTACAAAACAGATAAATAATCAATATTTTCTCCTTTCCTCCTCATACAGTTTAACAGGTAAGAAAAGAACTGCAGATAGAAGGGATCCTGGGACATCACTATAGGCAGGAGGACATAAAACATCTGTTCTGGAAACAGGAAGATTGAGGGAGAAAGAGCCCAAGAAAGCAGAGAGCAGTAGTCACAAAGTCAGGCAAGCTAAGAAAAATCCAGACCCGGTCCAGTCGTCACCTGGTGTTGAATAACTGGGTATGTTTTATTGTTTAATTCAGCCATTTTCCTCACTTTCCTTTTTTAAAATTTTATAAAATTTTTGATTGTTTCTTAAGAGATTTTGTGGTGCTTTTAAATGTATACATTAAGGAGTTATTCTTGATCATACAATATTATCTTTGCATATAGTATATTTTTAAATGCTGATGCAAATGCTGTGTCCAGTATCTATGACTGTTTTTTTAAATATAGACTTTATTTTTCAGGGCAGTTTCTGGCTCACAGCAAAATCAAGTGGAAAGTACAGAGAATTCCCACATGCCGCTTTCTATACATGGGCACAGCCTCCCCAGGTACTGTCAACATCACATCAACTTCAAAACCTGTTCTATGGGCTTGACAAATGTATAATGACATATATTCACCACTGTAAATCATACAGAATAATTTCACTGCCCTACGAATGCTCTGTGCTCTGTTTTCCCTCCCACTAAGTCCCTGATAATCACTGATCTTTTTGCTGTCACCAAAGTTTTGCTTTTTCTACAATGACATAGAGTTGAAATCATAAAGTATGCAGCCTTTCCAGACTGGCTTTTTTCACTTAGATTGAAGATTGAATCCTCCATGCCCTTTCACAGTTTGATAGCTCATATCTTTTTAGCACTGAATAATATTTCATTGTGTCAATGTACCACATTTATTCATTCACCTACTGAAGGACATCTTGGTTGTTTCTGAGTTTTGATAATTACAAATAAAGCTGCTATAAGCATCTGTTCCATGTGCAGGGTTTTGTGTAGACGTAAGTTTTCAACTCCCCTGGGTAAATGCTAAGGCGTGAGACAGCTGCATCATATGGTAACAGCATGTTTAATTCTACAAGAAACTGCAAAACCATCTTCCAAAGTAGCTGTACCAGTTTGCATTCTCACCAAGAATGAATGAGAGTTCCCACGGCTCCACATCCTCACCAGCATTTGGTGGTGTCAGTGTTTGGGATTTCAACCATTCTAACAGGTAGGTAGGGATATCTCACTGTTCTAATTTGCAACTCTAATGATACATGATGTTGAGGCTCTTTTCACATGCTTATTTGCCATCTGTATATCTTCTCTGGCGAGGTGTCTGTTAAGATCTTTGACCCACTTTTAAAAACAGGTTGTTTTCTTATTGTTAGGTTTTAAAAGTTCTTTGTATATTTTTGAGTAAAAGTTCTTCATCAGATGTGTCTTTTGCAAATATTTTCTCTCCATCTCTGGCTTGTCTTTCTGTTGATGTTTTCACTTTTTTACTTACTTTCTCACCTCTCTATTCCACTGAAAATTTGTTTCCTTTCTAAGTTACGGGAAAATATCTTTTCAAAAAAAAGAAAAAAGAAAACTACCAGATATGTTTGCTTATTTAGGCTTGAGAAGATAACTGAAAAGCTGAGACCATTTTCCTCTCTGACCCTGGTACAGGAGAGAGAGAAAAAAGATTGGAAGGAACAGCTAGTTCGCAGCAGTTATAAGATAAGAAAACAAGCCAATACCTGGGGCCTTCAGAAGAGAAGAAGGCAGAACTAGCTGGAGATCAAGAAATGAACCCAAGCTCAGGTCCTCAGTCTTGCTAATAGGTCACCGAACATGAGCTGTCTCACCTGTAAAATGATGTGTGCACTGTGTGTCTGTGAGTGCGAGAAAATATGTATTCAAAAAGGATCTCAAATGTGTATATTTGGCAGTATCTACAAATACAGTTATTCATGTAGAAAGATATGCACTGAAAAACTGAATATTTAAAAATATAGTCTTTTTATAAACTTCTTATTGTTTAAGTATACTGGAATCTTCAAGAACTGGAATGGCCCAGGTCTCTGTTCTCCTCTGAGTGGTCCTATTTAGACGATGCTCTCTCTAGCCACAGTGATTATTAGTACATTGCATACAACTTACACAACTCTTGGGGTGAATTTCTACTTTGGGCCCTCAATTAGCATTCACTAAGTGATGATCTTAATAATACATACCAAAGTTTTAAGTACAAAATATCCTGGTTAGGCACAGAGGTTCATGCCTGTAATCCCAATACTTTAGGAGGCTGAGGAGGGAGGATAGCTTGAGCCCAGGAATTTGAGACCAGCCTGGGTAATGCAGCAAGACCCCATCTCCACAAAAATTTAAACATTAGCCAGGTGTGGTGGCTTGCACGTGTAGTACCAGCTACTTGGGAGGCTGAGGCGAGAGGATCACTTGAGCCATGGAGGCCAAGGCTGCACTGAGCTATGATCACGCCACTGCACTCCAGCCTGGGCAAAGGAGCAAGTCCCTGTCTCAAAAACAAGAACAACAACAACAACAAAACCACACATTTTCTACCCAGAAAGTACTGTTACAAACAGTACTTTCAAATATTTAAACCACACATACAGAAAAAACCACATACACAGATATACACATAAAAGAAAACCAACACAACAAGACCATATTCTGGGCTTATTTTCCTTCCAAACTCATTTTTTCAAAGTTGTTTAACTTAATGACATATCAAAAAGTCTCTGCCTAAGGAAATAACACATGGCATGAAATATCAAGGTAAAATTCAGAGGCAAGCACTTTTCAAAAATGTACACACCTTTGAGTGGTTTTGTCTTTTTAAACTGTAAAATCCAATTTCCCTGAAAAAAGAGGTGTTGTCTATAAGACATGCTAACCTCAGCCTACCTTCAAATCTCTGTAATCTCCAAGGACTGAGACATTATGAAATTGGACTGAGTATCATCAGCTAATCTTGGCAATGGTTGCTGAAGAGATATTATTATACATTATGGAACTTCCTGGAATAGGGAAAAGCACCATGAAAGATTTTCTCACCCATGTATGGGTATGAAAGGTCATTTGAGTACAGTGATTTGGAGTTCTGGAACCAAACAGACCTGAATTTGGGTTTGAGGTCTGCTACTTACTAACTGGAAAACCATGGGCAAGTTAATCTACCTTTACCAGCTTTAGTTTCTTCATCTGAGAAATGAAAATACTACCACCTCACTCACAGTTGCTCTGATAATTTGAAAAGAATATCTACATAAAATATTTAGCAAAGTGCCTGACCTCAATGGGTTTCAACAAATGGTAGGACCCACTTACATAATTGCTAATTATGTAAATAAATACTAATTAAAATAACCACAAACAAAACAACTATAGTCTGGAGGTCTACCAGGAGGCTGTGATTTGTTAAGTCTCATTTAAAAGCCTACTGAGAACGGCACCAGAGTTTCACTCATTCAGGTGTCCTGTGAATGACAATGGTCAAGTCATTGTCCCTAAGTTTCCTTCCACTTCCCTCATTAGTGGAGGCAGTTATCATTAGGACTATTCAGAACCACTAAAGAAGGTTTAGTCACAATCATGTCCCACATTTTTTTACTTAAGGGGTCTACAGGGAAGATATCAGTGTGGATAATTTTCATAATCACTCATATGGGAAGGCAATAATTCTAAATCTTGTTCCTACATGACACACCTTAGGGACATACATTCCCATCTGTATTAGTGGTTCCACTGTTTCCATGATTGAGTTGAGGGCTCAATCTACAAACACTTACTGAGTGCCAACTATCAACTGGTTACAGTGTTAGGGATGCAGTGATTCACAAAATCCACATGCTCCTTACCCTCTGGAGAGCTGAACACCTAGCACCGTGTTCTACAATCTTTCATTATCATCCATTTTATATCAAGAACTACTAACATATTTGTGCACAGGTGTATGTTTGCACATAAACAGAGACGCATATAAAAGTTTCACTAAACAATACCCTTACTGGCCGGGCGCGGTGGCTCACGCCTGTAATCCCAGCACACTGGGAGGCCAAGATGGGAGGATCATGAGGTCAAGAGATGGAGACCATCCTGGCTAACACAGTGAAACCCCACCTCTATTAAAAAATACAAAAAAACTAGCCGGGCGCGGTGGTGGGCGCCTGTAGTCCCAGTTACTCAGGAGGCTGAGGCAGGAGAATGGCGTGAACCCGGGAGGTGGAGCTTGCAGTGAGCCGAGATTGCACCACTGCATTCCAGCTTGGTGACAGAGTGAGACTCCACCTCAAAAAAAAAGAAAAAACAAAACAAAAACAAAAACAAAATACCCTACTGAAATAAGCCAGGTACAGAAAGACAAATACTGCATGTTCTCACTTATATGTGGAAGAGAAAAAAGTTGATCTCACAGAAGTAGAGAACAGAACAATGATTACTAGAGGCTGGGAAAGCTGTGGTGTGGGAGGGTGGTATAGGGAAAGGTTGGTTAACTGACACAAAGGAAAGCTCTAGATTGGAATAATAAGTCCTAGTGTTCTATAGCACTGTAGGGTTACTACAGTTAAATATAATTTATTATATATTTTCAAATAGCTAGAAGAGTATTTTAATGTTCCCAACATAAAGAATAATAAATGTTGGAGGTGATGGATATGTTAATTACCCTGCTCATGATATACGAGTTAAGAGAAAACTACTTAGGCAGATAGTGAGGGTAAGGAAGTCCTCAGTAAGGTTTTCCTTTTCATGAAAGCAGCCCCCAAATCATTTTCTTGTCTAACAAACAGCAGCCAGTAAAATCGAGCTGCAAACATAGACAAGCAAGCTGGAAGCTTGCATGGGTGAATGCCGGCAGCTGTGCCACTAGGAAAAGACCACTTGGGGGCTAGGTAGGTCCAACATGGCAGCTCCATCTTCCCCTTGTAAACCACGTGCACAGTAAGGAGCAAGCAACACGGCACAGGCCAAGCAGAGACCCCATTTGCATAATGAAAGATTAGGGTCAGGTGGCCAGCTTCTTCACATGCCATGTAAACGTCACACCTGGTCCAACCAATCTTTGGGCCCTATGTAAATCAGACACCATCTCTTCAAGCCTGTCTATAAAATCCTGTGTACTCTACTGCAGGCTGGAAGTTCTACTTGGGCACCCCTCTCTCTCACAGGAGAGGGAACTGTTCTCCTTTCTCTTTCTTTTGCCTATTAAAACGCCACCATTAACCTCACTCCATGTGTGTCCGTGTCCTTGATTTCCTTGGCATGAGGCAACGAACCTCAGGAATTTACCCCAGACAATGACGCTGCTTCACTTGGAGCATTACATCTGGTATACATGTTTTTTGCTTTTTTTGTTTTTTGGTTTTTTTTGAGACAGAGTCTCGCTCTGTCGCCCAGGCTGGAGTGCAGTGGCTGGATCTCAGCTCACTGCAAGCTCTGCCTCCCGGGTTTACGCCGTTCTCCTGCCTCAGCCTCCCGAGTAGCTGGGACTACAGGCGCCCGCCACCTCGCTCGGCTAGTTTTTTGTATTTTTTAGTAGAGACGGGGTTTCACTGTGTTAGCCAGGATGGTCTGGATCTCCTGACCTCGTGATCTGCCCGTCTCGGCCTCCCAAAGTGCTGGGATTACAGGCTTAAGCCACCGCGCCCGGCCGGTATACATGTTTTGAAATATCATACTGTACTCTGTAAATATATATTCTATCAATTAAATATTGGCCAGGCATGGTGGCTCACACCTGTAATCCCAGCACTTTGGGAGGCCACAGCGGGCAGATCACTTGAGGTCAGGATTTCAAGACCAGCCTGGCCAACACGGTGAAATTCTGTCTCTACTAAAAATACACATAAAAAAAATTAGCTGGCTAGGTGCGGTGGCTCACGCCTGTAATTCCAGCAGTTCGGGAGGCTGAAGTGGGTGGAATACCTGAGGTCGGGAGTTCAAGACCAGCCTTACCAACATGGAGAAACCCTGTCTCTACTAAAAATACAAAATTAGCCGGGCGTGGTGGTCATGGGTGCTTTGTAATCCCAGTCACTCGGGAGGCTGAGCCAGGACAATTGCTTGAACCCGGGAGGTGGAGGCTGTGGTGAGCCGAGATTGCGCCATTGCACTCCAGCCTGGGCAACAAGAGCAAAACTCCATCTCAAATAATAATAATAATAATAATAATAATAATTATTATTATTATTATTATTATTAGCTGGGCATGGTAGTGTGTGCCTGTAGTCCCAGGCACTGAGGAGGCTGAGGCAGGAGAACTGCTTGAACCCGGGAGGCAGAGGTTGCCATGAGGTGAAATTGCACTACTTCACTCCAGCCTGGGTAATAGAGTGAGATTCTGTCTCAAAAAATACAAAATAAATGTAATTCAATAACAAACAATGCCCTTACACTCTATTTTTTTTAACCTAGTTGGGTTATTTTACTACTGGCTACGACCCACTAACCTAACACCTGACACATGAATAGGCTGCAACCCACCATTGGAAACACTTTGGTCCAGCATGGCATGCCCTGCCATGCATTTTCCCTGCCCTCAGCCCTTTAAGTGCAACTATGTTAAAGCCCTCAACTAACTAGTTCACTATGAACACCCAAAAAAAGTGTAAGCATACTCAACAAAACATTTTCTTCTGGAAAAAACAAAATGAACTGTCTACTATTTTCCTCATGCTAACATTTTCTATTAGATATCTACTTGTTCTGATAAAATGTAACCAAAAACAATAAAAACTCACGGAATTCTAAAGATTCTTTTGTGGATTCTGGCAGGAAGAGAATGGTTGAACTTGGTGCCAAATTGTCTCCAAACCAGGAAACATCAAGCAACCCAGTCAATGCCTCTCATTCCTTCTAGTCCTGGGGTTTCATAAGTCATCATGCAACTTGCAGGGATTAGTTCCTATCACTTGGTTGAACTGTGCAATAAATCTTCATTCATGCTGACCTCAGTTATTTGAAATTTGGCTTAAAAACTTTGAACAATTTTTTACTCACTGTTTTAGTCTGTTTTCATAGTGCAATAAAGAAACACCTGAGACTGGGTAATTTACAAAGGAAAGAGCTTTAACTGACCCACAGTTCTGCATGGCTGGGGAGGCCTCAGGAAACTTACAATCATGGTGGAAGGGAAGGCAGGCACATCTTACATGGCAGCAGGGGACAGAGAGCGTGGGAAGGAAGAACTGTCAACAGTTTTAAACTCATCAGATCTTGTGAGAACTCATTCACTATCATGAGAACAGCGTGGAATTAAACCACCCCCATGATCCAATCACCTCCCACCAGATCACTCCCTTGACACATGGGGATAAAGGGGATTACAATTCGAGATGAGACCTGGGTGGGGACACAGAGCCAAACCATACCATTTACCGTTTACCTTTGCAAGTCTAAGAAGAGACTGATAAGGAGATTAAGAGCAAAAGAAGACTGTGAGAAAAATGTTTACCTGTTTAAGAAAACAAACTTACCTAGCATCATGAAGCTCACAACACAATATACCAGTGTGATAAATTCTCATTACAAATCATTTTTATCTATTTCTTAAAGCAGATCTGGCAGGACTTCTATTCGGCAAAACATTCAAATTTGTTAAGAATGCAATTTGTACTTTAATGAAGCTGCATTTATTTTAAAATACTAAGGCTATGATTCAGAATAGCATGTTAAAAATTTTAATGAGTGCTTGAAGTTATTCTGTTGGTAAGGGTGTATGATATTAAACACCTTAATCCTTAAATACTGGTTTCACAGGCACAAACCTCAAATTTTTCAATGTAAAGGAGACTGCTCTAGTATTCTCACTCTAAGAGTTGGAATCAGTTAGATTTTTTATCCACTCAAAATAAATTTATGTTATACAGAAGAAATACCAAATAATGCTTTGTTTTTCTTAATTGTGACCCTCTTTAAGACAATTCTACAGTCACCGATTTAAATGTCCATTATACTGAACCTTAAATGCTCAGTTCTCTCCAGCTCTAATGCGGATTCAACCTTCCAACAATTTCCAATACTCTAGAGATGTTTTAAAAAATTCTAGGGCAAGGCCTTGAAAAATTACCAATTGGGTACAATGTTCACTATCTGTGTAACAGTAACACTAAAAGCCCAATCTCCACCAGTATGCAATAAACTCATGTAAAAAAAACATGCACATGTACCCCTGAACCTAAAATTTAAAAAAGTTTAAATAATTCTATAGTTCCTTAGTTTATATCACAAAACATGCACTTACCTAAAATGCCCTGTGCACATGAAAATATTTCTATTACTTTTCCCCCCACTATATTCCATCTAGAATACAGTCACAGAAGAATGAAAGGGGAGTGAAAGGTAAGAAAAGTGAGATAAGAAAGGGAGGAGGGAAGGGAATGGACAAAAATTAGATCGTCTTTTATCCAACATTTAGCACAGGCACAGAATAATGAGGTTGCCATCACTCTAAACTAATCCACGTTAACTGACTACAAAGATGATAGAACAATGAAATTAATGCATCCATAAAAGTGTAGTTCTATAGATGCCAAGATGGGCATTATCCAGAAGTGATGGTAGAAGGACTCTGCCTGTTACCCACTGCCTTCAGAACACGTGGTCTTCTTAGTGACTAAATCATGATATTTCCATGTCAGATGGTGAGATTTGTGTTTCCTCACAAATCTCAGCCTGACCATAAGAACAAGCAGTGAAACTTGTTAAATATAGCAGCTCCCACTACCAGCCTCAGAACTACTGAGCCAGCATCTTTAAAGGAGAAGAATCTGACCTCGCTAACTGATGGCAAATTCAGGCTGTTGGCTGCTTTTCTTGCCAGGCAGCTTCCTACCAGCTCTTCAAGCAAGTGAGCCATACGGCCACTCAAACAGCAGCTCTGGATATAGGATTAATGGCTTAAAAATAAAGTTTAGACAGAGCTATGGAAGCTAATTTAGGAAACACAGGACTAAATTCCAGTAAGGTAAAGAAGGGGGCAAACTGGTAACAGTGGCTATGAAAAATGTTTGTCTAGGCTCAAATATTTAGCCAACATGCATTTTAGAAACTCAAAAGTGACATGCAACACAAACCTATGGCTGTACTGTCTCTCTAGCACAGCCTGGGGATTATGTATATATTCCAAAGTTTCACATCACCATGGGATTTTGAATGTAATTATCACCCAAAACATGGCATGGGTCCCTAAATACATGTATATTCTTGGGTCTCCTGAACAATAATAATCTGGAATGAAAAAGCATTAAATACCAACAATTCCTTCCTCTACAACACTCAGGGGTGAGAAGGAACAGCCACATCAGATGAAAGAGCAAATAATTACCTTCTAACATTCCTCCTGCCATTTTCATTTCACATTTATTAAATACAAATTTTGGTCCAAAAATTGCATCTCTGAAGTGAATCATTTAAAAAATAATATAGGTATACACATACCAGGGATATTAGCCAAGAACTGATTCAGCAGCTGTGTGCTTAAATGATAAGAGCAACTCAAGTAAATTCTGAACAGTAAATCCCTCTGAGGCAAACTTCGGATTCTCTCTCTTCCATGTTCTCTTTAAGTGCATTCTGTGCATCATATAGTAGTATATACATCCATAACACTTCATAAATAATACAAAATAAAATGATGCCTGTAGATCCAGGCCTGAAGGGATCAATTCTTAGGCACAATTCCAAAGGTTAATTTTAACCATGTGGAAATTATGTCAAATGCCGTAGAATGTACTGCTGAAATCTTCTTAATTCCAAAGCAAAATATATAATCAAAATGTGCAATATAGTTGGCCATTCTGAAAGGGTTAAGTGCCAATGACAAGAAACCAAAGAATAAAATCTATTCATCTCCGTATTTTCTGAAATGTCTAATGTTGTCACCACATTTTGAACAAAAACTAAACAGTTCTCAGTTTCTCAGGATAATGGCATGGGGAGAGGAAAACAACAGCATGGATATTGCAAGAGAATAAGACATAAAAAGTTATCTGGAATTGTTTTAATGTTCACGTTTCCTTGGGGATTTTCTTCGGAGACTGATTAAGTTGCATTTTTATTAGGCTAGTAATAAAGCTAATTTTATTCTTTAAGTAAAAATGCCTGACAATAGGGAAAGAAGGTTTAGTCTACGTTCAAGTTCCAATTTACTCAAGTAGTAGGACAGAAATTTTTAAATGCTGCAAATTGCTAGATAATCCATGAACGGCAGTTTCTTCTTCTGCATGATGAGTACAAAACATTCCAACATACCACAAAAATTATTGAAGATTAATTAAGAATATATTCTACACCACTTGAGAAATACAAGTTTATACAAAGATACAGAATTGCACTTGCAAATTCACCATGTCTTCTTATGACTGTTTAGCATATAAGTTCCCAATTCCTTGCCGCCCATGATAACAATTAAAAAGGTAACAAGGCTGAGTGCGGTGGCTCACACCTGTAATTCCAACACTTTGGAAGATCAAGGCAGGACAGTTGCTTGAACTCAGGAGTTCAAGACCAGCCTGAGCAACATATAGTGTAATTCCGTCTCTACAAAAAACGCAAACATCAGCCAAGCATGGTAGTGTGTGCCTATAGTCCCAGCTACTCGAGTCTGTGGTGAGAGGATGGCTTGAGCCTGGGAGGGTAAGGCTGCAGTGAGCCATGATCATGCCACTGCACTCCAGTCTGGGTGACAGAGTGAGACCCTGTCTCAAAACAACAACAACAAAAAGTAACAAGAAAGGAGTTTCTATAGGAATTCCTGTCAATTCAAGTCCAGCTAACAACACTCACTAAATAACTAAAATAATTTTTATTCCATGTGATGAGTTAACTCTAACGAAATGCAATTAAAAGAAGGCAAACTGGACTGAAGTAAGAAAGGAAATTGAGAAATCTTGCAATGTTATCATTTAGCAGTAAATCATGGGGAGAAGGGGCAGCAAATACGAAACTAAACAGCAACAATAAGAAAGCCAGACCATGATGGATAATGTTCAGACTGCAGTTTTTTTTTTAATTGTTTGATGGTATTTGTCATTATATCCTGACAACTACATGCATCTGCATTCTTCTAATGAAATATACTCAAGAAAGTTTGTTGAGACTAAGGTCATATTTTAAAAACTATCCATAAAAATATATACTAGCAGGTCACATTTGAAAATACTATGTAATCCAGGAAGAAAACTAAGGAGGCCTTTATTTTCATTTCTGAACATCTATACATTGTGTAGTGTCCCATAGGGTAAAACCAGGCAAGGGAAACACTCAGCCTAAAAGGGAAATCTAATGGGTTCTTTGCTGTCTGACAGATGAAGACAAGCAGCACTCGAGACCTGAAATCTAAGGTTCATATCATACTGGAAGGAAAAAAAAAAAGCAGCTATTAAACCTGTGTAGTACATAAAAAAGAACTCTGAAATATAAACAATAGAAATTTATGTGTTAAAAACATGTGAAGAGTTACCATGACTCATGATATCAATCGAATGAGCACCCTTGAAATCACAGGTTGCTGTATCTTTTTACATTTCTATCATAATGTTAATAGTTAATATTTTTCGGTTGTTGGATAAAAAACTATATATTATTTTTAATCACGAAAATCCTCCTGAAAGAATTCTACTTAACAAATATTTTCGGACAAAAGTGTTAAGAATAAATGTTAGTTTTCTCATCAGCAAACCTGCAGTGATTCCATAATCTCAGTTATCAAAACCACCTATTTCTCGCTCTCTCACAATTTACCTTTCTTGGATTTGGCTCCGATCTTCAGTTTTGATGGCCAAGCAATCTGTGTATTTGTTTCCTCCATGATCTGTAACCAAAATTGAGAGAAATATTGACTCAATTAAAAACTTGTATTTACAGATAAGATTTTTCACACACAAAAAAGTTTATTTTCAAGTTCCTAGCTTCATGTTGATACAAAATGATCTCATTTGAAAACAATGCAAAGAAAAAAAAAACCCTTGGGGGGAAAATATTTTTTATAAGCCTTTAATCTATTAGAAATATTCAAATATATTTTGTTACTCCCAGTGTTCCTCTCCAGGATGCTTCAGAATTTTAACACAAAGACCAAAAAGTACATGAACAAGTAATTAACCCAACTTGATGCCAGAACCGTCAGAGATGCTTGTGCTGAATAAAATTCCCCAAGACAATTGCCAAGGGATTGCAACACACCAAACATGATTCCTGTAATACAAAACTGCATGATTTAGACCATACTAAATGAAGATTTTTTTTCCCTAGGGGAAAAAATAACTTACTTTGGGTACATTTGTATCTCATTAAAACTGATGAAAACCTTCTAAATGCGACATCACGTCGTAAGACCGCATTCCCCATCATCCTTTGCCTGGTTCAGAATGGCATTTTTGCCAAAGGTCCTTCCCACTTGCACATGCAGCTAACACTGGCTAGGAGGTCTCAAGACCTAAATGAGTGGAAGCACCAGGACAACTGAGGGAAGGAACGACTGTCCAGCAACAGAAATGGACAGTAAACAAGAGAAGAACAGGATTTAAAACGTGCTTCCTTTGTTCCTCACTAATTTTGCATGAATTACACAAAATTAATGTTTGCTCATGTAACACAAACATAGAATTAACCAAACTAATAGGGCAAACTGCTAACCAATATGCAAACAGAAAAAAAAATCATTCATTACTTTAATCACTTGAATTAAACTAGGATAATACTTATCTTTAATATGGATTGAGAGTTCATTAAATAAATTAATGGTGAAAACAACTTAAACACATCAAGAGTGCAATGAATAATAAGTACCTTTTTCTCCTCAGTACTGGCTATGCACCAGGCACAAGGAAATGGTTCACATGTATCATACTTCATTGAACCCCCTTTATCACAATATAAAAGGGCTTCCAGCAGATGTTTCAGACTGTAAGTCCACATATGCATTTTGTCTATTCATTGCAGGGTTTTTCAAAGTTTGAGCCAACATTTTTAAATCTGGGAATTTCATAGAAAAATTCAGATTTCTGGTTCTCTGGAAAACTTGGCAAATTTAGCACAGACAGCTCATAATCCCACATGGCAATGTTTGGCTGGCACTGAGCAACAGCTGTCCCCTTCAGTCAGGGTCAGCAGGCACTGAGCTGCTCCCAGTCCCTACTGTGTCTCTCTGAGGTCAAAGGCCACTCGCCATCATCATCATGACATTGTACTGCTCACTTGCCATTTTATCATGGTGTTTGCCGTTTTTCTCAGAGCAATATTTCTCTACACCTATGGCTCTAATAAAAATTGAACAAAAGTAAGGCCACACTGTCTTCACTAAGTCAAGGTACTGGTCTGGCCCCGAAGGCAGGTGAGCTGGTTACCTTAACCCTACAGCACCTGGCTCCAGCTTCTTCTTCTCTCATTCATGCCTGTCTCTGCTAATGTGTTTAGTTGTTTGCGCCATCAACTTGGTTAGTTAAGTCTAAACCAGTAGTAAAAAATAAAAAATAAAATGTTATTTCTCAACTCCCTCGGCATCAGCCATGATGCCACCCCAAAAACACGTCCAGCAGGCTCCCCTTCTGAGCTCCTGCATTCACTGTTATCTCTTCCCCACAATTTCCCATCCCTGCCCCTTCTCATGCTCAGACTTCAGCTGCCATCTTGTCCAACTCCCCATCCTTTTCTACTCTCACACCAACCCAACCACAATTATTCTTCCCACCTCACTGTGTTTATTTCCCTCTTAACCCTTATTGCAAGTGGAAATCCTCTTATTTTCTGTACTTGCTTATTTACAGCCTGTCTTTGCAAAACAGAAACTAAATTCTCTGCCCTGTACACAGCAGGCCCCGGATTTAACTAGTTTCAGAATTTTCCTCTAAGTTACTTTAGACTCTCAAAGAGATAAGATAGAAAAATAAGGCTGCATGCAATGGCTCATGCCTATAATCCCAGCACTGAGGCAGGAGGACTGCTTGAGGCCAGGAGTTTGAGACCAGCCTGGATAATATAGTGAGACTCCATCTCTACAAAAAAATACAAAAATTAGCTGGGCGTGGTAGCAGACACCTGCAGTTCCAGTTACTCAGGAGGCTGAAGCAGGAGGATCACTTGAGCCCAGGAGTTTAAGGGTGTAGTGGGCTATGATCATGCTACCACATTCCAGCCTGGGCTACAGACTGAGACATTGTTTCTAAAACAATAACAACAACAAACAGAAAGAAAGACAGAAAAATAAGATCTTACTATAATGCTGCTGTTGGTGGGGAGGCAGTAAGAAAACAATCTACATGCTTTTCCTTTTCTGAATTAAATAATGCAGTTGCTTAATCCAGTAAATGATGTCAAGGGCCATATTATGATACTGTAACAGATGTTTCCCTTTTAACGTATGGGTAGAAGGCATAACTTTCTGAAATCTTAAATCGTTAGTAGAACTGCCCAGAAATCACCCTGCATGTACACTTATTTTATTTTATTTTATTTTATTTTATTTATTTATTTATTTATTTTTTTTTTTGAGACGGAGTCTCACTCTGTTGCCCAGGCTGGAGTGTAGTGGCCGGATTCTGGCTCACTGCAAGCTCCGTCTCCCAGGTTCATGCCATTCTCCTGCCTCAGCCTCCCGAGTAGCTGGGACTACAGGCGCCCGCCACCTCGCCCGGCTAGTTTTTTGTATTTTTTAGTAGAGACGGGGTTTCACCATGTTAGCCAGGATGGTCTTGATCTCCTGACCCTGTGATCCGCCCGTCTGGGCCTCCCAAAGTGCTGGGATTACAGGCTTGAGCCACCGCGCCCGGCCAGTACACTTATTTTATTAAGCACCAATAGGTGCCCCATGACAGGAAATAATATGCCAGAGAAAATATCCTAAGAGCAGTAGGTAACTGCCATCAAGTTGGGAAGACAGCTTTATACACACTCCCTCTAACTCCCACTACAACTCCCTGTCTATACTGTGCAGAGAAGTGGGCTCGCAAAGATCACTCTCAACCTACTCACATCAACACTGTGTTTAAGGGAAAGTGGGGTAATCCCAAGCCTCAAATCCCTAATTCTAACACCAGAGTTCTGTGTACTATACCACATGACCTCTAAAGTTCTATGAGCCAGAGTAAATGCCAAACCTCTTAGAGAAAACAAACTGCCAGTAATTAGAACTTGGCATCTGGAGCTGACCTCTCCTATACAACTAGAAAAAAAGTGACTCTCTGGAACACCATTTCTGGCCAGCTAATGCCAACTCCTTGGATCATTCATGAAGCTGCTGGCCCCACACAGAGCTCTGGCCGGATGCCTTTGCAGACATCCTTTATTTGTTCATCACTGTGTGTAATCTAGCCATTATGAGCAAGGACTCCGGAGACAAATACCAGTTCTGCTGCTTCCTAGGGGTGCTGTGTTGAGCGAATTACTTAACTTCTATCAGTCTCAATTTCCTCCTCTGTAAAATTCATTATCATATCTATTTCTAAAGTTGTTGTGAAAACTTAATGAGAAAACCCAAAGCACATAGCATGGCACATAGTGAGTGCTTGATAATGTCAGCCCTTGCATTTATGATGATATTGATAAGTTTTGGTCAGACAGGCACAGTCCTAGATACTAGGGATACAACAGCAAACGAGATGATTCCTACCTTGCGGGAGCTCAGAATCTAACAAGGAAGAAGACAAGCTAATTGCCGTCATTGTACTATGTGCCATGTTCCAGAATGCGGCAGCACAATATGAGCATGTACAGAGGGGATCCTAACCCGGTCGTGGGTAGTTAAGGAAAGCTACCTCAAGAAAATGCTTACTAATGCTGTGACCTAGAGGAGGAGAAAAATTTGGCTCACCAGAGAAAAGGTGAAGAAAGTATCCCAGGAAGAGGAGAAGGGCATGTGGAAAGGTCTGGAAAAAGAAGAGACGGCTGGTACCTGCAAGGCCCTGAGGGTGATTCAGTGCAGCCGAAGGGCTTCGAGGCTCACCCCACACATCCAGGATGGGTAATGTGTCTCCTGTCATCCCCACTGTCCTACGGCTGTGCACACTAATGCCCTTCAAATTGACTTGAATTCGTGACACAAAGAGAAGCCAACAAGTACCTGTGCTTGGCTGACACTCCCTACAAATAAATTCTGGGCAGTGCAGTGATTACACATAGGAAGGGGCCACACTTACTCACTTTTGGGAAGTCAAAGTTTTCCTTAGGATGTTATCAATGACGCTTTTAAAACCATCATCTACAATGACTCCAGGTCTATTCTTACAGCTTTGATATGGCACACTATTAATTTGTGATAGCCTCAGTCAGTGATGGGAGTAGTAGAGTGTGAAGCATCTGTCATGGGGGCGGGGGGTGGCGGGTGGGGGAGGAAGCACAGGTCTCTACAGGGGGTGTGGCTGGAGATTGGTCTAGGAACTTCAGTACTGGAGCTAGATTATTGCATCTAGGGGCTGACAAGCACATCTCCTGCAGGGGGTGTGGGTAGAGGTTGGTTCCAGGAACCCCAGTACTAGAGCTAGG
>NC_045442.1:54645520-54659990 GCF_002776525.5 Piliocolobus tephrosceles | reverse complement strand
TCCTGCAGAGGGTGTGGGTAGAGGTTGGTTCCAGGAACCCCAGTACTGGAGCTAGGTCACTGTATGTGAGGGCTGACAAGCACATCTCCTGCAGGTGGCATGGGATGGAAGAAGGGGTACCAAGGCAGGAAGTAAGACAGTAAGCAAGTCAGAGGTTCTGTATCCACAAATTATGCAAATATATGTACTAAATGTTCATCAAGGCAGGTAAATCAGGGAACTGGAAAAGGTAAGGCTAGGAAGATGTGGTTGAAATCAAAGAAGCCACAAAACTGCTGAGAAGAAAATGACTATTTCTTTTTCAGGGGAAATAAAAAATTCCAGAGTGAGTTTCAGCTAGTTGGCTTTTGGTCTTTAAAAAAATCTCACTATTGTCCCTATTTGCACCTTCACAAAACCAAAACTCAAAGAACAAACTACTGATTTTGAATTATTTTCTATAAACATTAAAGTAACATTTTCAAAAACATCATGGAAATAAAGAGATAATTTTATGGATGCTACAATGGACAGAGACACTGACACTTTCTCAAGAGGATACTGTACATTTCTCACAATCCAATTCCCAAAAGATCTGACAAGAAAATCACTTCCAAGAAACATGTGATATGCTTAAGTAAGTCAACATGTTGTCCAAAATGTTTAGTTTGCTTTCAAGGAATAATTCAGTTAAGCAGATCATTCTGGTCATCCCCCACCCAAAATACGATGCTGATGCCTCCCAGTTGTGTGAAATGTTACCTGAAAGTTGGGAAACATGTTTAAAATAATTAGTACTTCCTTATGGAAACAAAACTATAAATATAATGGTGTCAGTTAAATTAGGGAATGCCAAGTTATGCAAAGCCACAAAATCTCTGCGAAGAAAATGATGTTGTCCAGGGCCGGGGCGGGGCGGGGCGGGGGAGGGAGCGGTGGGGGGAAGCCCTAAAGTGAATTCCAGCTAGTTTCTTAAAATCTTACTATTGTCCCTATTTCCACCACCACAAAATCAAAAGAAAGTTCAAAGAACAAATATCTGATATTGAATCATTTTCCATGAACATTAAAACACACATTAAGTATTTTAAAACTCTTGTTCTAACTCATAATTCTGGATGCTGTATGATTTTGCTATTTCAGGTAAGTAAGTTTCAACTTCTGGACATCCTCACTGACAAAAAAAATCTCTTCTCAATTTTACCAATCTCTGCTAGGGTTCTTTAGCTGCTCTCTTAGAATAGCAATCCTGTATGTCATAAGAAAAGAGATTTTGGAGGAGTCCATCTAAAAATGTAACTATTTGAATATATAATTGTTTTAAATTTCTGTTGTTAGATGTACTGTGCTCATTTCTTATAGGGAACTAATAATTGAAGTGTAACTTCATTCTTATGGTAGTATCAGATTTGATGAATAGCAAATATTCATAGTAACAAAAGGGCTTGCCCAAAGAATATCAATTTTAAAATATATGAAACAATTAAAATTAAGATTGTTGATATAAGAAAATATATATATATTTTATATTTCATCTGCAAAAGTTTTTTTTCCATCATAAAAATCTGATGAAGATAGCATGCTATAGATATGTAACAGCTTTGGAAGTTAAATAGTTACCTTAACTTTCCACTTTATATTTAAATTTTATAAATAGGAAGTAATGCTCCCTGATCCAAGACTTAAGTACTTCTTTTCCATATTAAAAAGGTACCAAATAAATATAAAATTGTATGTTCCTGTTTTCTTTTCAGTTTCTGTGGGGCTTTGGGGGGTACAAGTAGGAAGGGAAGGTAATTTTTACAAAAGCTAGAATTACAAATTTTTTGTAATTAGAAGAAAGTCGGTAAGCTATTGAAAAAATTTCAGAGATTTACACCGAATCATTTAAGTAATCTCACTTTCTTGAAATAAACTGCTAAAGTTAGAATAAAATAAACAAGTAAAATCTAATCAAATTCTACAAGTAGTTTCATCCATTATAAAAATAATTTCCATTCATATTCGTCAATGCTCAAGTCGTAATAGATTTATCTCATCTGCAACAAATTCCAGATTAGTATACCATGTGGAAAGAGAACATATCTACCAACGTTCACTAAACCATATATTTTGCAGGTTTGCAGCAATTACAGGATAATATCTTACAGATGAAGGAAACCTTTGCCAAGCCAGCAATATTCTACTAACATGCTTATTTCACCAAATTCTTCACTCCAGATGTAAAGTTAAAAATCCACAGGTAAGTAATCAGCATCTCAGATCACCCCAAGACAGGTCTATTTATACTAACTTTACTAAAAATATTTATTCTTGGACCAGGAAAAGAACACTGAACTCTCTAACTCGACATTTATACTCTATTCAAAATTCATCATTCAAAATGGCTACCAGCTGGGAGCCATCTGCAGCCTGTTTCTCTAAAAGACCAACTAATTTGTGCTCTATTTTCCTTATATTAATAGAGAAATAAGGTCTGTCCCTCACGGAGGAGGCTGTTTAAAGTTATTCCATGGACTAATAATGGACTGGCAGTCTATTTGCTGCATTTCGCCATGAAGGGAGCTAAGTGAGAAAAGAGCCAACTAAGCGGAGATGGGAAAGTTGTGAACTTCTCACTCGAGTGGGTGTCTAAAAGCTGAGGATGTTTATTTTGCTGAGACATTAAAGGGTTCTGGTATATTTCATTGTAGTTCAAGAAAGGACTCCCAACGATTCAGTTATTCATCATCATCAGAACAATTCCTCACGTGCACCCAGTATTTACATACATTTTCCATTTATTCCTCAAAATAATTTGTAAATCAGATAGAGAAACTTACTGTATAGCTGTGAAAATTAGGATTCAAAAAGGTTACATGGCAGACAGATATATGGCAAAGTCCAGCTAGAATCTAGGTCATGTCACTCCTTGTCCAGGAGGCTCTTTCTGCCTCCCTTGGCTTATGAAGGAAGTAGAAGGCACCATAATCTTAAGGGGAGGTCACTCTGAAAGCTCCACCTCTCAGAACTCAGCCATGAATGCTGAAGTAACTGAGCAGCAACAGACTGGCTATTTCCAAACACTCCCTGCCTTATTAATGATGAAATGACCCAGATATAGCCCCCAAATGGTTCCCAAACTAGTTTAGTGTCCCCACCCCCACCCCCAAACACATATGGGAAATATGGGAAGTATTTTGGTTGTTACAGTGATTAGGAGGTTTTAATGGAATGCCATCAAGTGGCCAGGGCTATACTTGCTAAACCCTCTGAACAGAGGACAGGACAAATCCACTCAAAATGTCAATACAGATAGTCCATGCTTTACAAAGTTCCGATATGCATGAATTTCAGTTACCATAGCTTGGTTGAAAACCCACCAATCCCTCAACAACACAAGTTTACATTTCCATTACCATGATACACAAACTGTGAGTTGTTGCATCAAATACAAATTTCACTGCCAGCTCTTCAGTCCATAAATAACAGGTCTCATCTGGATCAGTGACCAATCACATTTCCCTTTCGAAGTTTGTTGGTGACTGTTCACGACACGTCTGTTATCAGTTCTGCACAGATGGCAAAGCAAGTAGTCATGATGACTCCTTGTCTCCTAGTCATAAAACCACACAGCATTTTACAAAAATGGGTAAATCAAAAAGGCAAACTGACCAACAAAGGTGAAAGTGCAGCAAGGAAACAATGACAATGCCAGAAATGAAATCTGAATCAGAAGTCACTGAGAACAGGAGAAGGAGCTGATTGTGGGAATGCTGACATTGCTGATTACTTGAGTGACTCAGGATGCTTAGCCAGAGCAACTTAGTGAAGACACATTTACTGATATGAGCAAGGAAGGGCTGTGACAAAAAAGATGGAGATATCCCCGAGGAAGTGATGCTGGTGAAAAACTTCACATTAAAGAAATTCTAGAAGATATTTCACAACTTTGAAAGCACACAGGATGAAACACTGGAAGCTGATCCAGACTCCTGAGTATGACAATTCCTTAAGGCTTACAAAGGATGCTCTCACTTTATGGTAAATTATACAACAAAAAGAAAGTTAGCACTATTCAAATTATTCTTAATAAGTTTTTACAAAGAAGTAATAAGTGTTAATTCTCAGTGTTTCCAACATTTCAATAGAGTGTACTGAATAAATATTAGTTTTATTTTTCATTTTCCTATATATTTATGACTGACAATAAAAGAGACTAAATATTTTGACAAAAAAATTTAAAGGTTGTAATCACTAAATTTTCCCATTGATTGATGAGAGTGTTTTGCACAGTTTCAATTTGCATAGTCATTTTGATGTCCCCATAGGTCATGCAAAGTGGAGACAACCTTTCATGCTTCACTAAGAATTAGTAAAAGTTTCAAACTGGTCCACCCTATAGGTAGGCTTAGCTAATTTATCTCAGAAGTTTAGAGAACTCCTACTTATCAATGAAAACCTAGTTCAAATGTGCCTTCCACTAAGAAAACTCCTCCAAAACTCTCCCAATCAGGGGTCACCTGTCTCTCTCTCTCTCTCTCTCTCTCATACTCAATTTATTGTGGCAAGGTTATAGTGCTTATTTCTTTTTTTTTTTTTTTGAGGCGGAGTCTCGCTCTGTCGCCCGGACTGGAGTGCAGTGACCGGATCTCAGCTCACTGCAAGCTCCGCCTCCTGGGTTTACGCCATTCTCCTGCCTCAGCCTCCCGAGTAGCTGGGACTACAGGCGCCCGCCACCTCGCCCGGCTAGTTTTTGTATTTTTAGTAGAGACGGGGTTTCACCGTGTTAGCCAGGATGGTCTCGATCTCCTGACCTCGTGATCCGCCCGTCTCGGCCTCCCAAAGTGCTGGGATTACAGGCTTGAGCCACCGCGCCCGGCCTATAGTGCTTATTTCTTTAACAATATTGCCAACAAGCTGGGCTCCTGGTGGCCAACAACTGTATCTCTTTCATTTTTAAAACCCTTAGAATCTAGCACATAGGATCTCAATAAGTATCATTAGAGTAAATTTAATGCTACAGTGATAAAGGAGATAACATGAAGAGAACAGAAGAGGCAACAATTATGTAAGGCTTTCCAATTATATGGCACATGGTCTATCATACAGTACAGACAACGCAAAGTGGAAGCTCCATCTCCAAAGTCTCTTTTAACTTATTCAACAAATGGTATTTCTGAGGCATCTGCTTACCAGAGTAAGTGAAACTAAGTGAATACTAAGTGAATATTCATTAGATGAAAGTAAGTCCTAAATCACTGGCAGGATTAATTCTCCCCGGAAATACGTGCATGATAATGGAGAAAGGAACCCTCTAAGCAAAACGCCTGCAGTGGCAGGGTGAGTGCAGTGAGTGAGTGGCAAACTGGGCCAAGCGTGAGCTGTGGAAAATGGGATGCCTCAGTTCTGTTGTTTCCATTCCAACCTTCTGCTAATACAGGCTCAGAGTGACCACATCCACCCATTTTAAAAGAGCAGCCAGAAATCTAGAGTTTTGTGTTACATTTCCTGATTTCTAAATGTTGGCACCTATTTTCCTTATGCAAAAACCACTTTGTGGGCCAAAACAAGCATGGGTCCCACTTTTTGACCTCTGCTCCAAACCAAAGACAATTTTTTCATGGCGTGTGGGTGGGTCATTTATGATGGCCTATAATGTTAGTGAAGAACAGGTCTTGGGGTTCCTCTGGGACATAAAGATATGTGATTCTAAAGGCTACTTCATTCTCCAAGGAATAATTCCTTCAGAAATATTAACCAGATCTTCTATCAGATCTCATGGGTAACTACAAAGAGATTTATTAAACTTGAACCATCAAAGTACAACTTGTATATAACTTGAATATGACAGTGTATAATTTGGACAACATAAATAATTCCTAGAGATCTACTGTACAGCACAGTGCCTGGAGATAACAACACTGTACTGTATACTTAATTTGCTAAGGGATAGATACTATATCAAGTGTTTTTATCAGAAAAAAACAATACTAAAGAGGACAGGAGGAAACTTTTAGAGAGGTTGGATAGCTTGTGGTGATGGTCCCATGGATATATACTTATTTCCAAACTCATCAAGTTGTGTACATTAAATATGTACACCTTTTTATTACTATTATCCTCAATAAAGTCTTTTTTACAAAATGAGACTAAACAAACTTGGGGGAGAAACTGAAATAGTACTGATTTAACAAAATCAAGCTACCAAACCTTGAATGCAATTTTCTAGTCTCCAATTTTTCATAAGACTAGTTACTCCAGTTACTATAGATTCATACATGCATTTTTAGGGAATACATTTTACTACTCAACTCAGTTCATCTTCTTAAAGCAAACGACCCTACTTAGCTTAGCAGGCCCTGATGGCCTCTATGCTGATGAGTAATAAGAGATCAGCACAATAACTGAGATCTATAATGGCAACACTGAGACATCAAAAAGAGATAAACTTTTACGTAGGATCTACTGGGTGAGCAGGCAAGGAGGTAAGGATTAGGTTTGAAAAACATGCTTCCAGACAAAGAGTAAATATTGAAAGGAGGTATGTATTCATTGTGCTGCTGTAACAATTCCAAATGCCAGTGGAAGAACACAACAAAAGTTCGTTTCTCCTCCATGTTAAGTAGCCTACAAAGGTCAACAAGAGGCTCAGCTCCACACAGTCACTCAGGGACTCAAGCTAATGGAGATCCTTCCATTTTATAGCTGCCCATCTGCAATCCATGGTCCCTTCAGTATCCCCATGGGAGGAAAACAGGAAGAATTCTGCATGGATCTTTCACCACCATGGCCTGTAACAAAAATATCTCTCTTTCACAGCCCATTGTCCATCACAAGACACATCCCCATGCAACTGAAAGGTGGCTGGGAAATGCAGAAAGCAATTAGAATATTTGGTGGGCATGACTGCCTCTGCCAGAAAGGTGTAGGGGTATGGGGAGGGATTAAGGAAGGGAGTGTGTGTATTTATGTATTTTATTAATATTCCACTGTATAATAGCCCAGAGTTTACTTAACTCTCATCTTTTTTTTTTTTTTTTTTTTTTTGAGACAGAGTCTCACTCTGTCGCCCGGGCTGGAGTGCAGTGGCCGGATCTCAGCTCACTGCAAGCTCCTCCTCCCAGGTTTACGCCTTTCTCCCGCCTCAGCCTCCTGAGTAGCTGGGACTACAGGCACCCGCCACCGCGCCCGGCTAGTTTTTTGTATTTTTAAATAGAGACGGGGTTTCACCGGGTTAGTCAGGATGGTCTTGATCTCCTGACCTTGCGATCCGCCCGTCTCAGCCTCCCAAAGTGCTGGGATTACAGGCTTGAGCCACCGCGCCCGGCCAACTCTCATCTTTTAATGCTGTCTCATATTCCTTAAATAAGAGACAAAAGTAAACAATATGTTTATGGTGAAACATACACTCTACATAAAAAGGTCAGAATAATGTTGATTACTTATTATCCCATACAGGTCCTTTCCCTGAATTATATCAAATTTGTAATGCATCAAGTTGAAATAGTGGTAAAAAACACCTAATGAGCTCTAAAATTGAAAAGTGTCATATGCTTCAGCCACCCAAACCTTATCCAACTGACCAATTTTGACAAAGTCGGATCACATGGTAAAAGGGAGAATTAGCTAGTAAATGAGTAAAGTGTCAGTACTCAGCTTACACCACCACGGATTGTTTCACTAACTTTTGTCCTCAGCACCTTGTGAATCAGTGGACTGAATGTTTGCTCTGCTTTGGTTGTACAAAACTGGCTATGTCTGCACTACTACAACCTTTCAGACTAACAAATTCACAGAAAGAGTTTGAAAATACTGAAGAATTCAAGAACACTGTCTCTTGCTTTTTTCCTTTAAAACACGTATCAGGAAACAACAGGTGCTAGAGAGGATGTGGAGAAATAGGATCACTTTTACACTGTTGCCAGGTCTGTAAACTAGTTCAACCACTGTGGAAGACAGTGTGGTGATTCCTCAAGGATCTAGAACTAGAAATACCATTTGACCCAGCCATCCCATTACTGGGCATATTCCCAAAGGAGTATAAATCATGCTGATATAAAGACACATGTACACGTATGTTTATTGCGGCCCTATTCACTATAACAAAGACTTGGAACCAACCCAAATGTCCATCAACGACAGACTTGATTAAGAAAATGTGGCACATATACACCATGGAATACTATGCAGCCATAAAAAAGGATGAGTTCATGTCCTTTGTAGGGACACGGATGAAGCTGGAAACCATCATTCTCAGTAAACTGTCACAAGGACAGAAAACCAAACACCACGTGTTCTAGCTCATAGGTGGGAACTGAACAATGAGAACACTTGGACACAGGGTGGGGAACATCACACACTGGGGCCTGTCGTGAGGTGGGGGGAGTGGGGAGGGATAGCATTAGGAGACATATCTAATTTAAATGAGGAGTTAATGGGTGCAGCACACCAACATGGCACATGTATACACATGTAACAAACCTACATGTTGTGCGCATGTACCATAGAACTTAAAGTATAATAAAAATAAATAAATAAGTGAAAAAAAAGTGTCTGTTCATATCCTTTGCCCACTTTTTGATGGAGTTATTTTCTTGTAAATCTGTTTAAGTTCCTTGTAGATTCTGTATATTAGGCCTTTGTCAGATGGATACATTGCAAATATTTTCTCCCATTCTGTAGGTCACCTGGTCACCCTGATGACAGTTGCTTTTGCTATGTAAAAGCTCTTTAATTAGATCTCATTTGCCAATTTTGGCTTTTGTTGCCATTGCTTTTGGTGTTTCAGTCATGAAGTATTTGCCCATACTTCTGTCCTGAATGGCATTGCCTAGGTTTTCTTCTAGGGTTTCTATGGCTTTAGCTCTTAAACTTAAATCTTTAATCCATCTTGAGTTAATCTTTGCATAAGGTGTAAGGAAGGGGTCCAGTTTCAATTTTCTGCATATGGCTAGCCACTTTTCCCAACACCATTTATTAAATAGGGAATCCTTTCACCATTGCTTGTTTTTGTCAGGTTTGTCAAAGATCAGATGGTTGTAGATGTGTGGTATTATTTCTGAGGGCTCTGTTCTGTTCCATTGGTCTATGTATCTGTTTTGGTATGAGCACCATGCTGCTTTGGTTACTGTAGCCTTGTAGTATACTTTGAAATCTTGTAGCATGATGCTCCAGCTTTGCTCTTTTTGCTTAGAGTTGTTTTGGTTATCAGGCTCTTTTTTGGTTCCATATGAAATTTAAAGTATATTTTTCTAATTCTGTGAAGAAAGTCAATGGTAGTTTGATGGGAATATCATTGAATCTATAAATTACTTTGGACAGTATGGCCATTTTCATGATACTGATTCTTCCTATCCATGAGCATGGAATG
Organism: Piliocolobus tephrosceles; assembly: GCF_002776525.5. Taxonomy (NCBI): domain Eukaryota; kingdom Metazoa; phylum Chordata; class Mammalia; order Primates; family Cercopithecidae; genus Piliocolobus; species Piliocolobus tephrosceles. The sequence goes on along the minus strand of NC_045442.1, from coordinate 54,650,659 downwards.
TTTTTCCATTTGTTTGTGTCCTCTCTTATTTCCTTGAGTAGTGGTTTGTAGTTCTCCTTGAAGAGGTCCTTCATATCCTTGTAAGTTGGATTCCTAGGTATTTTATTCTCTTTGAAGCAATTGTGAATGGGAGTTCACTCATGATTTGGCTCTCTGTTTGTTTGCTATTGGTATATAGGAATGCTTGCGATTTCTGCACATTTTGTGTCCTGAGAACTTGCTGAAGTTGCTTATCAACTTAAGGAGTTTTGGGGCTGAGATGATGGTGTTTTCTAAATATGCAAACATATACAGCCATGTCATCTGCATACAGAAATAATTTGACTTCCTCTCTTCCTACTTGAATACCCATTATTTCTTTATCTTCCTGATTGCCCTGGCCAGAACTTCCAAAACACAGGAGGGGTGAAGGAGGGCATCCTTGTCTTGTGCCGGTTTTCAAAGAGAATGCTTTGAAATGCCCATTCAGTATGTTATTGGTTGTGGGTTTGTCATACATAGTTCATTATTTTGAGATACATCCCATCTATACCTAGCTTATTGAGTGTTTTTAGCATGAAGACGTGAATTTTATTGAAGGCCTTTTCTACATCTATTGAGGTCATCATGTGGTTTTTATCATTGGTTCCGTTTATATGATGGATTATGTTTATTGATTTGCATATGTTGAACCAGCCTTGCATCCTAGGGATAAAATTAACTTGATCATGGTGGATAAGCTTTTTAATGTGCTGCTGGATTCGGTTTGCCAGTATTTTATCTAGGATTTTCGCATTGATGTTCATCAGGGGTACTGGCCTGAAATTTTCTTTATTTGTTGTGTCTCTGCCAGATTTTGGTATCAGGATGATGCTGACCTCATAAAATGAGTTAGAGTGGAGTCCCTCTTTTTCTATTCATTGGAATAGTTTCAGAAGGAATGGTACCAGCTCTTCTTTGTACCTCTGGTACAATTCGGCTGTGAATGTCTGGTCCTGGGCTTTTTTTTGGTTGGTAAGCTATTAATTACTGCCTCAATTTCAGAACTTGTTGTTATTGGTCTGTTCACGGATTCAACTTTTTCCTGGTTTAGTCTTTGGAGGGTGTATGTGTCCAGGAATTTATCCATTTCTTCTAGATATCCTAGTTTATTTGCATAGGGGTGTTTATAGTATTCTCTGATGGTAATTGGTATTTCTGTGCAATCAGTAGTGATACCCCCTTTATCATTTTTATTGTGTCAATTTGATTCTTCTCTCTTTTCTTATTTATTAGTCTGGCTAGCAGCCTATTTTGTTCTTTTCAAAAAACTGGCTCCTGGATTCACTAGTTTTTTTTGAAGGGTTTTTAGTGTCTCTATCTCCTTCACTTCTGCTCTGATCTTAGCTATTTCTTGTATTCTGCTAGATTTTGAATGTGTTTATTCTTGCTTCTCTAGTTCTTTTAATTGTGATGTTAGGGTGTCGATTTTAGATATTTCCTGCTTTCTCTTGTGGGCATTTAGTGCTATGAATTTCCCTCTACACACTGCTTTAAATGTATCCCAGAGATTCTGGTATGTTGTGTCTTTGTTCTCATTGGTTTCAAATAACTTATTTATTTCTGCCTAATTTTGTTATTTACCCAGCAGTCATTCAGGAACAGGTTGTTCAGTTTCCACGTATTTGCACAGGTTTTAGTGAGTTTATTAATCTTGAGTTATAGTTTGACTGCACTGTGATTTGAGAGACTGTTATGATTTCCATTCTTTTACATTTGCTGAGGAGTGTTTCACTTCCAATTATGTGGTCCATCTTAGAATAGGTGTGATGTGGTGCTGAGAAGAATGCATATTTTGTTGATTTGCAGTGGAGAGTTCTGTAGATGTCTACTAGGTCTTCTTGGTCCAGAGCTGAGTTCAAGTCCTGACTATCCTTGTTACATTTTCTATCTTGTTGATCTGTCTAATATCGACAGTGGGGTGTTAAAGTCCTCACTATTATTGTGTGGCAGTCTAAGTTCTATGTAGGTCTCAAAGAACTTGCTTTATGAATCTGGGTGCTCCTGTATTGGTTGCATAAATATTTAGGATAGTTAGCTCTTCTTTTTGCACCCTTTACTATTTTGTAATGTCCTTGTCTTTTTTGATCTTTGTTGGTTTAAAGTCTGTTTTATCAGACTAGTATTGCAACCTCTGCTTTTTTTTTTTTGCTTTCCATTTGCTTGATAAAACTTCCTCCGTCCCTTTATTTTAAGCCTATGTGTGTCTTTGCACATGAGATGGGTCTCCTGAATACAGCACACTGATGGGTCTTAAGTCTTTATCCAATTTACCAGTCTGTGCCTTTTAATTGGGGCATTGAACCCATTTACATTTAAGGTTAATATTGTTATGTGTGAATCTGATTATGTCATTACGACGCTAGCTGGTTATTTTGCTCATTAGTTGATGCAGTTTCTTCCTAGCCATCGATGGTGTTTATAATTTGGTATGTTTTTGCAGTGGTTGGTGCCGTTTTTTCCTTTCCATATTTAGTGCCTCCTTCAGGAGCTCTCTTGTAAGGCCTGGTGGTGACAATATCCATCAGTAGTGACTTGTCTGTAAAGGATTTTATTTCTCCTTCACTTATGAAGCTTAGTTTGGCTGAATATGAAATTCTGGGTTGAAAATTATTTTCTTTAAGAATGAATATTGGCCTCCACTCTCTTCTAGCTTGTAGGATTTCAGCAGGGAGATCTGCTGTTAGTCTGATGGGCTTCCCTTATGTGGGTAATCTGACCTTTCTCTGGTTGCTCTTAAGATTTTTTTCCTTCATTTCAACCTTGGTGAATATGACAATTATGTGTCTTGGTGTTGCTCTTCTCTAGGAGTACCTTTGTGGTGGTCTCATATTTCCTGAATTTGAATGTTGGCCTATCTTGCTAGGTTGGGGAAGTTCTCCTGGATAACATCCTGAAGTGTGTTTTCCAACTTTGTTCCATTCTCCCCATCAATTTCAGGTACACCAATCAAATGTAGGTTTGGTCTTTTCACATAGTCCCATATATCTTGGAGGCTTTCTTCATTCCTTTTTATTCTTTTTTCTCTAATGTTATCTTCACACTTTACTAAGCTGATCTTCCATCTCCGATACCCTTTCTTCCAATTGATTGATTCAGTTATTGATACTTGTATATGCTTCACAAAGTTCTTGTGCTGTATTTTTCAGCTGCATCAGGTCATTTACGTTCTTCTCTATATTTGTTATTTTAGTTAGCAGTTCCTGTAACCTTTTGTCAAGGTTCTTAGTTTCCTTTGCACTGGGTTAGAACATGCTCCGTTAGCTTGGAAGAGTCTGTTATTGCCCACCTTCTGAAGCCTACTCTGTCAATTCATCAAACTCATTCTCTGTTCAGTTTTGTTCCCTTGCTGGTGAGGAACTGTGCTCCTTTGGAGGAGAAGAGGCAGCTGGTTTTTTGAATTTTCTGCCTTTTTGCGCTGGTTTTTCCTCATCTTCAGGGATTTATCTACCTTTGGTCTTTGATGTTGGTGACCTTCAGATGGGGTTTTTATGTGGTTGTCCTTTGTGTTGATGCTGAGGCTACTGCTTTCTCTTTGTTAGTTTTCCTTCTAACAGGCCCCTCTTCTACAGGCCTGCTGGTGTTTGCTGGAGGTCCACTGCAGACCCTGTTTGCCTCGATATCACCAGCAGAGGCTGCAGAACAGCAAAAATTGCTGCCTGCTCCTTCCTCTGGAAGCTTCGTCCCAGAGTGACACTCGCCAGATACCAGCCGGAGCTCTCCTATATGAGTTTTCTGTCGACCCCTGCAGGGAGGTATCTCCCAGTTAGGAGGCATGAGAGGTCAGACACCCACTTGAGGAGGCAGTCTGCCCCTTAACAGAGCTTGAGTGCTGTGCTGGGAGATCCACCACTCTCTTCAGAGCCAGCAGGCAGGAACATTCAAGCCTGCTGATGCTGTGTCCACAGCCGCCCCTTTCTCCAAGTGCTCTGTCCCAGGGAGATTAGAGTTGTAGCTATAAGCCCCTGACTGGGGCTGCTGTCTTGCAGAGATTACCTGCCCAGAGAGGAGGAATCTAGAGAGGAATCTGGCTACAGAAGCTATACGTAAGCCTCAGTAATGGCGGATGCCCTTCCCCGCACCAAGCTCAAGCATTCTAGATAGACTTCAGAATGCCGTGCTGCCAGCAAGAATTTCAAGCCAGTAGATCTTAGCTTGTTGGGCTCTGTAGGGGTGGGATCTGCTGAGCAAGACCACTTGGCATGCTGGCTTCAGCCTCCTTTCCTGGGTAGTGATCGGTTCTGTCTTGCTGGAGTTCCAGGCGCCACTAGGGTATGAGAAAACACTCCTGCAATTGGCTCGGTGTCTGCCCAAATGGCCACCCAGTTTTGTGCTTGAAACCCAGGGCCCTGGTGGTATAGGCACCTGAGGGAATCTCCTGGTCTGTGGGTTGCAAAGACAGTGGGGAAAATGTAGTATCTTGTCCAGATAGCACCATCCCTCACTCACAACTTCCCTTGGCTAGGGGAGGGAGTTTCCCAACCCCTTGCACTTCCCAGGTGAAGTAATGCTACCCTCTGCTTCCGCTCACCCTCCATGGGCAGCTCCCACTGTCTAACCAGTCCCAATGAGATGAACTGGGTACCTCAGTTGGAAATGTAGAAATCACTCGCCTTCTGCATTAGTCTCTCTGGGAGCTGCAGACCAGAGCTGTTCCTAATTCAGGCATCTTGCCCAAGAATGCCTCATGTCTTTTTAAATTTTAAAATGTTTAATTATCAAGTAAAGATGAGATATATTCAAGGTGTACAAAAAAATGATTTGGTATATGTTTACATTCTGTAATGATTACCACAATCTAATTAATTAACACATCCATTGCCACTCATGCTGTACACCAGAACTGGGTTCCTCTTATAATTCAAAGTTTGTGCCCTTTGACCCAGATCTCACCATTTCCTTCACCCCACTGGCAGCCGTGGTTCTACCCTCTTCTGTAAGTTTGATTTTTTTTATTTTCCACATATAATTCATAACAGATGATATCTGCCTTTCTATGTCTGGTTTATTTCACTTAGCATAATGTCCTAGAGGTGCATCCCCTATTGTTGCAAATTGCAGGATTTCCTTCTCTTTTATGGCTAAATATTCTTTTTTTTTTTTTTTTTTTTTTTTTTTTTG
>NC_045442.1:54640415-54645420 GCF_002776525.5 Piliocolobus tephrosceles | reverse complement strand
TTTTTTTTTTTGAGACGGAGTCTTGCTCTGTCGCCCAGGCTGGAGTGTAGTGGCCGGATCTCAGCTGACTGCAAGCTCCGCCTCCGGGGTTTACGCCATTCTCCTGCCTCAGCCTCCCGAGTAAGCTGGAACTACTACAGGCGCCTGCCACCTCGCCCAGCTAGTTTTTTGTATTTTTTAGTAGTGACGGGGTTTCACCATGTTAGACAGGATGGTCGCGATCTCCTGACCTCGTGATCCGCCCGTCTCGGCCTCCCAAAGTGCTGGGATTACAGGCTTGAGCCACCGCGCCCGGCCAATATTCTTTTATTGTATATACATACCACTACTTCTTTATCCATTCATCTTCCAGAGCTTCTTGATCAACTATTCCAAAACCCACTGTACTTCTGCACTTTTCAGTAATATGAGCCAATACACATACATATTGTTGATGCCAGCCTGTTACTTGAGACTAAATGCATTCTATTGGATACTCCTTCCAAACCAGGTCTTCCTTTTGATTTCTATGCTCTTCTCAGACATCTGTGTTCAAATCCTTGTTCTCTCCTCTCTCCCAGCTTCTCTTCCAACCATCCTCACTCCCCCACCACAACCATATCTAATAAGTTGCACAGACCTAGCAATTCCCTCTCCAAAACCATGTCCATAATCCAAGACAATCTTCTATCCAGATAATTACCACTCGTGAGCACTTACACAGAGGATTTCATGCTTGGTGGTGGCACATCCACCCTTTTCTCATACAAGTCTCTACTTTGCTATTTCCCTCCCCTAATTACAACATTATCCAGAGGTTAACTGTTATCTATCTCTCAGCCTAACAGTTAAGACTATCCATAACCCAGGCCACAATCAGCCTCTTAAGTTTTACTTCTCTCAGGACCCCCTACTTATAACTAGCCACTGTCCTATCCTCACCCAATCCTCCTTTTTTCTTTTTTTGCTTTATTCAAACTGTACTTTTGTCCCGTTGTCTCCTGCTGCTGAATTTCTACATGTTGTTCAACAGCAACTATAAAAGCAACATCAAGATTCCCATAATCTCTCCTTCCTCTAAGCTGCTGTATCACCTTTTATGATAGTTATATTACTACTCTATTTGAACTGGTCCTTCAATGGACCCTCAGGTAGAATCACTTTCCTTTTGTACAATCATGCATCTAATCAAGAGTGCCTGACTCAGATGTCTAGAAAAGCCAGGGAAAGAACAGTGAGGAATGAATGGGCAGAAGTGAGTGGTTTTAACATAAATATATATTCCATAAAAGAAAAAAACAGACATAGGAAAATTACTCATTTGCCCAAAGAAATATATTGTCTCAATTTCTTGGCATTCACTAATACCCCTTCACTAATATTTCCCCTTGACCTGCAGACATAGTACAAAAATTATTTCACTCTATCACAAAAAAAAAAAACAAAAACAAAAACAAACAAAAAAACCCAATAGTACAATGATAAGGATAAGTGGTAACTGACACTTGATCTGAGTTTCAGGGAAATAACAGAGAGTGGTCAGGGGTACAGCAAATAAGAGAGGGGCTGTCCTGCTTAAGGTTGCAAAAACCAGCTCCAGCTATCACGTGCAAATGCTGGCACAGAGTAGCCAGACGTCCAGATTTTCCAAGAGAAGCTACAAAACCAGATTGGTATGTAAATCTCCCTAATTCTAAAATGTTGGTAGCTAAACGATTTATTTCAAAATCATTATTCAGACAAACACAATATGGCCTACAGTGAACATAACTTGTATGCCAAATACAACCACCAAGCTATTAGCTTGAGTGTTTACCTGAGATAAATTAAAAGAAAAATAGGCTGGGCGTGGTGGCTCACACCTGTAATTCCAGCACTTTGGGAGGCCAGACAGTTCACCTGAGGTCAAGAGTTTGAGACCAGCCTAGCCAACATGGTGAAACCTCATCTCTACTAAAAATACAAAAAATAAATAAATAAATAAATAGTTCAGCGTGGTAGCACACATCTAGTCCCAGCTACTTAGGGAGGCTGAGGCAGGAGAATCACTTGAACTCAGGAGGCAGAGGTTACAGTGATTCAAGATCGTGACACTGTACGACAGCCTGTGTGACACAAGGAGACTCAATCACAGAAAATAAAAATAAAAATAACAAGAATGTGGTAATACTCAAAGTGAGTAGACGGTGCTACTACAAGAATCACAAAAGCTTGTGCTCCATGGCATTTTATAATTAGCTGGATTTTGATCTTAGGAAGAACGAACAGACAGCTTTATAGTCCAGCACTTGACTTACAGGCTAAGGCATTTGGTGGGGAGGCACAGGGCTAAAGGCTGCTAGAAAACTGAGCCCAGTTAAGCCTAAGGCAAGGGTTATATGTAAATCTCCCTGCACATGGTAGGAATTCAATAATACTTCCTGAATAAATACTGGAACTGATTCCTTCCCGGAGGATGCCAAAAAAATTGTTACCCTATTGAATGTGGTACGGCATGGTAAAAAATACCTACTGTACTCTACATGTATGTTTCTGCAAAAGTAATTTTCAATCTTCCTGATATAGGAAAAAAATGTGGAGCCTATAAAAAGTTATTAGTAATATTCAAAGAATTTATACATTTCAAAAATGAATTTAATTGGTAATGAAAATTTCCAAAGAAGCTACTCTGGAGGCTTAAGTGCACTAATGATGTCACAAGGGAGAGCTGGAAAGACAAACACACAGATGTCTTAAGATTGCATTCATCTGCAACAGTACAGAATTAGAGCTGGCAATATTTCAGACCTCTTCATGTGATTCTTATAGTAAAAGTTTCAAAATGGCTTCTCCCTGGTGAATCTTTAGCTTCTCAACATTTAAAGAGAATCCAATTAAAAACCACTGAACTTTCCAAACTCTGGTTTCAAGAAATTCAAATTCCCTCAATATAACCTCAATTTCCAACACCTAGTCATGAAGAATAAAATGGCATACAGTTTTCAGGTATTAAGAAATGTAACCAGTTAAAGAGGTTTATTTTTATCACTGTGCATTCATTTATAAAATAAGGTGAGTGTGAGACTATATTTCCCACGAGGGGAAAGGATGGTGGCCAAGACGGCCTTGGTCCCTGCTCTTGTGAGGCTTATGGTACAGACAGGGAAACAAACTGCCAAACAGCACTTGCCAATATATAATTACAAAGTTAAGTCTCATGAAAAATTTACAAGGTGCAATGATATCATCTGACATACAGACCCCAACTAGTCTAATAATCAGAAAAGGCTACCTTTTCTAAGCTGCAATATGAAGCATGGTTCCATCAAATGGGGTAATACAAAACATGCCGGGGAGATTAGCATTCACTCAATTCACAAACATCTACTGCGTACTAAATACGTGCCCGTCCTTACATTAAGCATTATGTTTATAACAGTGAACAGAATTTAAAAAGTCAATCTACCGGGAGACTTACTCCAGTAAGTCTGAATGAGAGAGAAGAAAGTAGAATGGTGGTTGCTAGAGACTTGGAAGAGGGGGGAAATGAGTGATTATTGTTAAATGGGTATGTAATTTCAGTTTTGGATAATGTAAAAGTTCTGGAGATGGATGGTGATGATGGTTTCACAACAATGTGAATATACTCAATGCCACTGAAATGTACACTTTGAAATGGTTAAAATGGTAAATTTCATGTTATGTATATGCAACCACAATAAAAACTAAACCTTAAAAAATTCCAACATTTAGATACTGCACAGAACAGGAGACGTTAGAAAAATGACAGGGAACGAGCTTCCAGAATGGTGGTAGACAATAACGAAGTCATAGAAGACATGAAAACCTCAAGGCTGTTCCTTTTACAGGGCATCTCAAGAAAAGGAAAAGAATTTAATGCTGTTGAGAAACCAAGTAAGATGAGAACTTTAAAGTATCTCTTACATTTTGAAACACTGAGATCATGGGTACCCTTGATAGCCATTTACATGGAAAAGTGAGTGCAGAAGTTGGAGTGAGCTGAAAAATCAAGGCAATTTGGGAAGTATAACAGAATATTATGAGTAGATAACTCTTTCAAGGAGTATCAATTCTAACAAGCAGCAGAGAAACAGAACAAGGGCTAGAGGAGAAGGTGAAATCAAGGGCAGCATGGAAGTAGTTAAGCAGCCCACCTTAATTTCCAATTTGTCCCAATTGGAACCCCATTTTTAGCTGGACACATGGACACTTAAAAAAGTACCCTGCCTTCCTTGAAGACAGGTAACACCCAAGGCACATAACTAAGTCCTGTCCAGGGAAATTTTAGCAGATTCTAAGAAATCTCATCATTCAGTTTGTCAATATCTTTTGTGTCTTCCTCCATCCTGCTGACTGGACTGGGATATCCACAGTTCCAACCTGGATTATGAAGATAAGGGTCATATCCTCCAGATGGCAACTGTAAAGGTGGAAGAATCTTGGGTTACTGAGGTCTCTGGAAAGCACAGCCACCACACCAGACCTGGACTACCTTGCTACAGAGTTTTTTCATGACAAATATCCTTTCAACTTATTTAAACAATGGTTATTTTGTTTGGCTTTGGTTTTCTGTTTCTGCAGACAATTCTAATCCCAAGTAATATAAGAAGGTTTTCTTGGAGACACTAGGACATGATTGTGTAGAAATGGGAATGATCTAATTAAAGAGATATGGCAGAGGGAAACAACGCCTTACGTGGGAAGCACAAGGGACATGCAAAACCATGTGGTTAGAAAGACAAGAAAAAGGGAAGATGAGAGAGAAGGCAAACCATGTAGAGCCATGTTTTGCTTGTTCTAGAATATCATATAAACAGAAACATGCAGTGCCTGCTCTGTGGGGTGAGGCTTCTTTCACCCAGCATAACATTTTCTCAGGTTTCATCCATATTGTTGCATGTGTCAGTAGTTCCTTCCTTTTTATTAATGAGTATGGTTACATTGTACGAAACCCACCATAGTTTGTTTATCCACTCTATGGATACCTGGATGCTTTCAGTTTTTGGCTTTTATGAAGAAAGCTGCC
>NC_045442.1:54432349-54640405 GCF_002776525.5 Piliocolobus tephrosceles | reverse complement strand
AGTCTTTATTTCAGTAAATGGCACTGCCATTCCCTCTACTGTTCAACTCACAGTTCAAGTCAATGTTATCCTTGACCACAGCCTGTCCCTGACTCCTCCCACGTGATCAGACCCAAAGTCCTGCCAGTATTCTCTTCTTCACATTTACTCACTTTGCCCTAGTGCCACAGGGGTATTTTTGTTGCCATGGCAGATGGGGACAGGATATTCAGTGGAGTTTTTTGGAAGGGGTAGGATGATAATGTGATAAAAATGGTCTATAGTGTCATAGGAGTTTGGGTGAAATAGATACACACATTTGTAGAAACACATTGAATGCTACATTTACTTTATGAAAGTTTAACAACAGCAACCCCCAAAAAAGCTATGAAACAAATATTGACACTAGTAATTGGTATGCCTGCTGATGGGGTGAAGTGTAGGGATATTTCTGCACATTAGTTTGAAATGCATCAAAAAATAAGATGTATTGACGAACAGAGAGAAGATTGGATATGTGATACAGCAAATATTTTTAAAAATAATTTTAGAATTTAGGTAGTGGATATCTGGTATTCCATACAAAATTATCTCAACTTTTGTGTACCTCCCTGTTAGAATGTTAGAAAAATTTTAACCAAGCTGCATTTCTTTAAAAGCATGATCTAAAACTTCACAATAACATAAACAGAGCACATTCTTCTTCCTTTCCTTCACATCTTCACTTTTATTAAGAAATCCATGAATGTTTACTACTAATGGATTTGTGAGCAATGCAATGACAAAGAATTTTAATGCCATTTGAGATCATTATCAAAAGCCCAAAACATTTACTTTTCAGCAAGAGTTAAATAGAAATATTTTAACACCATGTTAATTCAGAAAAAAAAAAATATATGGGTAAAGTTCTAGCTCAAATAGGGAAAATAATAGTTATTCTGAATTATGTAACATTTTAAGGGATTCTGTTTTGTTATTGTTCTACTCTGGCAGCTATGTGGGACCTATTTTATAGTATATAACTATCACTGGCATTTCAAATGTCACATTATGTTACTCTATGTATTTTTTAATGTTTCCCTAGGAATATTGTTTCTAGCCTTAATTTCCACTATCAAACATAATAGTTTGTACATAAAAATACCCCAGGTCTGTCTTTGCAAAAATTAGCAACTATGATTTATTACAAGCTTAGTTAAATTTTACTAAAAATTCATCTTCAAAATATAAGATCAAATTGTCCTTTTAATTAAAACTCATAATTTGAATTTTCAAAACCAACTACAAATTAAAATGCTCCAAAGAGACTCTCATCAGTTACTCAACCAATACGTAGAGTTTATTAAATGGCAAGCATTCCTGTATATATATCAGGTTAAGCATCCAAAATCCAAAATCCTTCAAAATCCAAAACTTTTTGAGTGCTGACATAAGGCTCAAAGGAAATGCTCATTGGAGCATTTTAGATTGAGGTCTGAGATGCTCAACTGGGTATATTTAAAAAAAAGAATTGTCATTTAGTAGCACAAGTATTTTAATTGCCTATTTATATGCACTACCTAAGAAACTATATTTTATTGCTCATTTTCAGTAGATAAGGTTTTATTCTTAACAAATAATCTGGGAAATATTCTTAGATATTAGTTTATCTTACTATACAAACTACAGTAAAAACATGGGCTTAAACTGCTCAAAAACTTTTTACAATCCTTTTAGATTTCAAAATAAACGTCTATTAATCCTTCAAATAAACATCCCTCAAATAGTCACCGTTTCTTTTTTTTTTAATTTTTTTTTATTATTAAAGTTCTAGGGTACATGTGCACAACATGCAGGTTTGTTACATGTGTATAAACGTGCCATGCTGGTGTGCTGCACCCATTAACTCCTCATTTAAATTAGATATGTCTCCTAATGCTATCCCTCCCCATTCCCCCCACCTCACGACAGGCCCCAGTGTGTGATGTTCCCCACCCTGTGTCCAAGTGTTCTCATTGTTCAATTCCCACCTATGAGTGAGAACATGCGGTGTTTGGTTTTCTGTTCTTGCGACAGTTTGCTGAGAATAATGGTTTCCAGCTGCATCCATGTCCCTACAAAGGACACAAACTCTTGTTGATATTCATATTGCCCATATGAATATCTAACTCTTGTTAGAGTCCCACTGTTAAAGACAGAGTGGGGCTGGATGGCAGGGAGAAAAAGCTAAGTGGGCTCAAGGCTGGTCCCAACTCCTTAGTTTCTAGTTTTTCTTTAATCTGATCAGGAAAAATACTGAACTAGATGCACCATTAGTAGAAGAGAAGGAAAAATATTCTTGTTTTGCAAGTTCCTGGGTTCTGGTTTACTGTCACTGGACTAAAATGAATTAACGATCATCAACAAATGAGGAAACCAACACCAGAACTCTCTGTTATCAATAAAACACTTTTCCCAAATAAGATAATTTCTAGTTACATGCTATGTCCATTTAAATTGATGCAATTCTTGGAATGCATGTTCTTTAAAAGGGCAAATGAAGTAAAATGCAGCTCAAATATGATTACTGGGATACAGGTTGTTGTGCAAAAGTAAAATTTTGAGATGTTTTTCAGTCAGGGTCAAACCTAAAGGTGACATTCAGAGCACTGTGAATTCATCTGGAAAAAAAAAAAATTGAGTGCAAAGTATAAGTTTTAAGTTTACTGATTTTTCCCCTTATTTTATAAGGTCATTCAGTGAGGATCAAAAGCTCACACAAGATGAATTCATAAAAGAAATGGAGAGGAAAAGTTTTTTAAACTACTTTTCGTATAAATTGGTGCACCTGGTCCAAGGCAATAATGCACCAACTGAAATCAGAGCATCTAAAGATGACATAAAACTTCCTTTCCAAATTCAAATGACTCAGGGACTCTTCCCAAAGAACTTTTGCTTTCAGTTTGCATGCTATGCATTTTCTTAAAACCGGACGACCGTGAAATATTGGATTCTGTGTAAACTGTTTACTACCAATTTTTAATTTATTATATTTTTAAAACAATTTACAGTAAGCCAAGACGAGACAAAGGGAAAAAACTTTTATTGAACATCTGGTATCCATGAACACTTCATAAATATGTGCTTTACCTCTGCTTCATCTACTTAACCTTATTAAGCAGGCATGCTCCCCATTTAACATTTGAAAAGGAAGTTTAGAGAGATTTAAGATCACCTAGCTATGAGTCAGGAGCATCCTCCAGTCCTGGCTTCTCCAAGGAGTAGCTATTAGTTCATATTGATATGTCATCTCACTGACACTCTATTTCCTCATAGACAAAATAAATAGGCTCAAGTGAACACTGTAATTGCTTTAAAAGGTAAATTTGATCTTTCAGAGACTGGTAATAGATGTTCAGGCTTACTTCCTCCCCTCTACCCTATTGTTCTTGCCTTTATCCAATTTCACTGTTCTTTACTAATTCCACAGAATGGTTTAAGAAAAAAGGAGCTGACAAAAAAAAAAGAGTACTTAAAAGTGTGTTTTGGTATTGGTAACACATCAGACTTGAAAGGAAAATAAAATCTTGAACTGAGGATAAGTTAAAACTACTTCCTAAAATTAGATTATAAGAGTATCCAGAGACTTCTACTTTTGCTATATTTTTTTCATGATTCCAGTGAACAAATGGGACCTGAATTCATAAAATTCCCTCAAATACCTCATACTTTCACTTTAAAAAATCATTACTGTATTCTCATAGAGTTTGGTAAAGAAATATCATTAATAGCTATGAGAAATTGTATATCTAGACTAAATTTACATGTCATTCTTTACAAATTAGCTTTTAAAAGGACAAAAAGGCCAAGAAGAATAAGCAAGCAGTTTTCTTCTGTATCCTACTTATATAATCTCCAGAGGTATAAACACAGCAATTAGTTTGAAAATAAAACAAAATCCTAGTTTGATAAGTAATTTGCCTTCCTTAAAACTGTCACTGGCACTAAATTGAAATTTTTTCCATCTAGCTGACCAAATTGTGGGCCTCTTTTATCTAGATCATTACTGAAAAGTGAGAATAACCCATCATGTGTAATATATTTGTCAAAGGAGTTTAAATATGAAGTAGACAAGTTAAATAGGAGCAAATAGCTGACATTTTTTACTATCTTACTTAAAGTTCTTTCCAGGGAGGAACTCAAGGATAAAACACGTAAATACTAAATATTTCAAGTAAGAAAGAGTACAAGAGTGCAATATCAGCAACTGACTGGCTACTACGCATGGTGGGAGGGGTCTTGCAAGGTAGGAGGTTTTAGGTAAATTGGTTTTCTGTCTTTAGTCCCATAAAAGGCAGGCCTCACTATTCCATTTAACAGGTGAAGAAAGAGATTCAAACACTAAGTAACTTGCCCAAGAGCACACAGCCAATAAAGGCTCATTTTGTATTTCCAGCATATATACTCTTGAATGAAAAACCCAAGCACCTTTATACAACATCACACCTCTTCCCACCTTCTGTGTGCTTGGATAAGGATTCAAAAATTAAAAGTCACATTCAGCAACCTATTAGAATTAAAATGCTGGCTAAAAGAACATAATTATGATATTGTTAAAGCAAACTAAATATGGCCTGAGAAGGACTCAGTACTTCTACGTTTGAGTCCTTATAGATGAACTACAACCTAGCTTAATAGTGAGACAAAACTGAAAACCTAACTTAGTAATATGCACCTGTAACAATAGCTGAGTGTTGGCCAATCTCAGTGGCCTACTTCAACCACTCATAGACTGCTGAATGTTCAACCTGTGTTCAAACAAGACAAATGCTGAACTGTAACCAATCTCACTCTTTCTGTACCTCACTTCTGAAAGTGAAAGTAGGTCATGTTACGTTTTTTGTCTATAAATTTGTTCTGACCATGAGGCACCCCTGGAGTCTCTGTGAATCTGCTGTGATTCTGGGGGCTGTCCGATTTGCAAATTATTCATTGCTCAGTTAAGCTCCTTTAAATTTAATTTGGCTGAAGTTTTTATTTTACCAATTTAATGTATCAACTGCTTGGCCAGAAGTATGAGAACATAAGGAACTTGTACTTCTAGCAAGAGGGTAAACTGGAGGTTCAGATGAAACCGACTATACCTGTTGAAACAGAAAATATCTCAAAATGCTGAGTAAAATATAAAACCATACTTTTGCAAGGTTATAAAATTCATTAGAGATCAGAAATGATAACAAAGAAATAAAGGGGTAAATTAGGGCTACAGCCGACATTTGCCAGCAAAATGTCCACTAATACTTGGTGGTCTATAGCCTGGGTTTTAAAAAATGTTTACAGAAGAGAAAATAAATTTCAGATCAAAACATATAAAGTCTCAGAAGAAGAAATAAAACAAAACTTTCCCTTAGTGATTGACAGTGTAGATGAGTGCCTGGTTTTGCCTTAGTGAAGCCAGGGAAACAAAAAAACTCTCTCCTAAGAAATCCTAAACACAAGATTGTATTTATGTACTATTGGTGATAGAATTCATGAACAAAGCAAAACAGATTCATTTAGTTATGGCTGTACTCCCAGACAGATAAAGACAAAAATATTCTCTGAGGCCAAGGAATTTAAATATGGGCTTCAACAAGTACAATCAAACAAACCACCAAAGATATGACAGGAAAAGCCATAATTAGTGAAAGTCAACAGAAAAAGACCACTAAAATAATGCAGGCACTATAATAACACAATATAGAATATTTATGCTTAAAGACATAAGAGAAGTTATCAAAAGTATGTTAAGGGAACAAGATGCTATTAAAATTGATCTTGCAGATTTCAAAAATGGTTGTTTTTGAGAGAGGTGGGAACACTGAGAATGTCCCTTTCCTGAGGCTTTGGCACACAAGACCTGACTAAAACTAAGGCTGGGGAGTGACAGAATACCAACCCACCCTCTTACCCTTCCATGAACCTTTTACCAAGTAATAAGAAGCAGCAGTCTGCTACTGGGGAAGTGGCAATAACACAGACCCCTGTGGCACAGCTGTACAGAGCTGGCAGAAAGCCAAAGGTAGACCAGGAACACAGAAAACTGTACCACACTCTGGGCCTCATATTAAGCTCAACGTAGCAGCAGCAATCCATCCACCACTGGAGAAATCTGAAGTCTGTTTACACTCAAGTTAACTATAGCAACAGCAAAATTTAAACCCAGTTCAACAGCTGACAATATTGACTACTGACACACTCCCCTATATTAATGAACTGAAGAAACAAAAAAAGTAGCCATTGTGGGTATTAATTTTATTTACCACAGACTATTAGTCTTTAACACACAATACCAATATTCAATAAAAAATTACAAGACACAAAAGTGGAAGGAAAAAAAACCCCACAAGCCTAACATCAACAGATAGCATAGTCAAATGAAATAGACCTCAAGATGGCCCAGACTTGTAAATATCAGATAGAACTTTTAGAATAACTATAATTAATATAAGGATCTAATAAAATATGTAATCAGTGTGTGTGTATAGAAAGGGAAGTTTTACCAGAGACATAAAAACTATAAAAGAAGCCAGTGAAAAATGTCTGAAATGCAGAACAAAACCACAGACTGAGGGAAAACTCAGAACTCTTAATGCTTTTTATCCAGAACTCTTAATGCTTTTTAACCCAATAAAAAATTAGAAAAATCTCAAACATACACTTCACCAAAGGAAACAATGATTAAGCACATTAAAAAATGCTTGATATAGGTTCTCAGAGAAGTGCAAATAAATCCACAATCAGAAACTACTAAGTATCCACCAGAATGACTAACATTCAAAAGATAGATAATAACAGGTGTTGACAAGGATGTGAAACAACTAAAACTCTCATATATTGCTGGTGGGAATTTGAAAGGGCATAGCTACTTTGGAAAATAAATTTGGCACTTTCTTAGAAAGTGAAACACACACTTACATGAGCCAACAATTCCACTCCAAGGCACTCATCCAAAAGAAATGAAAATATATGTTTACACAAAGACCTGCATGTGCATTTTACAGCACCTTCATTCATAAAAGCCTTAAATTTAAAATGACTCAAATTCCATCAACTAGCAAATGTTTTTAATGTGATACAGCCATACAATAGACTGCTACTCAGAATCAAAACAATGAACTACTGATGCACCCAGCAACCTAGATGAATCTCAAAAGATTATAAATAAAAGACGACAAGAGACTAAATAGCATATGATTCTATTTAAACCAACGATCTCCAACCTTTTTGGCATCAGGTACCGGTTTCATGGAAGACAATTTTTTCATAAAATGTGGGGGTGGGGAGATGGTTTCAGGATGAAACTGTCCCACCTCAGATCATCAGGCATTAGATTCTCATAAGGAGCACATAACCTAGATCCCTTGTATGCACAGTTCACAATAGGGTTCATGCTCCTGTGAGAATCTAATGCCACAGCTGATCTGACAGGAAAGGGAGCTCAGGTGGTAATGCTCACTTGGCCACCGCTCACCTCCTGCTGTGTGAACCAATTCCTAACAGGCCACAGAAAGATACCAGTGTACAGCCTGGGGGTTGGGGACCCCTGATTTAAATGACATTCTAGAAAAGAAAGAGAAAACATATCAGAGGTTGTCCAGTGCTGGAAGTTGGGAGGAAGAAAATGTCTGTTAAACAAAACTTAAAAATTGGGCTGGATGTGGTGATTCACACCTGTAACCCCAGCATTTTGGGAGGCCAAGGCAGGCGGATCACTTGAGGACAGGAGTTCAAGACCAGTCTGGCCAACCAACATGGTAAAACCCTGTCTCTACTAAAAATAAAAAAATTAGCCAGGTATGGTGGCATGCACATGTAGTCCCAGCTACGCAGGAGGCTGAGGCAGGAGAATTGCTTCAACCTGGGAAGCGAAGGTTGCAGTGAGCCAAGATAGTGCCACTGTACTCCAGCCTGGGTGACAGAGTTAAGACTCCATCACCCCTCCAAAAAAAAAAAAATGACATCTTTCATTTATTTATTCAGCAAAACATTATTGAGTACCTCCAATGTGGCAGGTACTATTCCAGACACCGGATAAAAAGGAATTTTATCTTAGTTCTCTTTTTCAGAAGAGTGATGAAAACAAATGCGATAAATTCACTATATACAAGTTTTCCACATGTAACTGAATGTTCAGAACTCTCGAAACTTTTCCTTTCTTACCACATTGTTATAAAATATCCTATATTTTCTCATGATAGTTTGTTAAACATTATTAGGATGAACTATAAGAAATTGCAATGTAGTCAACAAAATGGTTCTTTCCTATGTTTAAAAAACAAGGACTCAGAAGCAAGAAAGGTGTAAAAGTAATCAGGTTTCACGTCATGCCCTTCTCATTGTAATACGAGATACTCAGTGACAAGAGTTTCTAGTCAAAACGTCTGATATTCTGAACTTTTTTCACCTTTCAAGAGCTTTCACAACATTCAGACTTGTGTTATTCATCTTGTAAATACGGATGCTTGCTATGGAGACTTAGGTCACTTCTGGTTTCACATTCCTAATGCAAGAACTAAAGAACAACACAATTGTTCTCAATTTAGTTAAGTTTTTAATTTAACCTTCTTCTTTATCATGGGTGCAAAACCCTTGTTTAAAAGGATTATTTCAATCGGGCATTTAAAAATGGAATATCTTTTCAATTCCTGCAGATAATTTTAGAAAATAAATTATAAATTGTGTGTTTTAACATTATTCTAATTTTTTAAAGGCCACTGGGATTTTTATATTTTTCTAGTAGAAGATGTCCAAGATATGTGTCATTTGTATTTTGGCCTAGAGGGACTACTAATTCTATATCCAGTTAAGTTTTCTTCAAGTATACTAGAGGCAGGTGCTACTCAATACACACAGGCACAAACCAAGAGAATGGAACTGCACACCCATATGTGCCTCTCAAAGGACCTAACTGCAGAGAAAACACGATGCATGGCAATTTAGAACATAAGAGATGGAACATTTTATTCTTCATAACAATTTTTAAATTCTAAAATGTGACAGTTCTCAATAAAAAGTATAGTTTTCTATATTTTTCCAATTTTCTCTCAACCTACAATCGATTTTTTCTGATTTACTTTCTTGATTTCATCTTTTAAAACTATATCAAATTTCAATGCCTCAATTGTTAAAAGCCAAATTATATCAGATTTGAGGTATAAATTCAATAATACTTGATCCAATTTTTAAGTAGAAATTTACTTAAAGCACTGTTATCCTCCAATGACTTCAGCTATTTTCCACTATGCAAGAGATGACCTAAAATAAACTTTTGCCACATAACCTTTGCAGAATGAACTTGTGCCAACAAATGAGCACAACCCGAACACAGCATATGTAGGTAACTCTATACCTTAATTCTAATTGTTTAAACCTAAACATTGTCGATAATAGCAACCAACTTAACAATCTTCGGAAAATGAGAAACAGATGAAAGGTCTTAGATCATCATGAATCACACAGCCATGGAATTTAGCTTCGGATCACTCCTAGGATTCTTTTGACTATAATCAGGTTTGGTACTTTGATTTTTGTAATCTAGGCCAGTGACCCTCTACCTTTTCTCCTTCCAGTTTTCCTACAGGACGTGGGATTAGGCTAGGGGATGCCTGACATCTTTAAAATGCCATTTCTAAACTCCAGAGTGTAATGACATGCGACTAACTGAATACCAGTGATCTGAATTGAGCGAAGAAGCAGAAACAAGGATTGGCATGAGAGAACTTCAGCGACAAAAAAAAAAAAAAAAAAAAATTCAAGCTCGATATGCGAGCCCTTTAAAAAATTACAAATTTGAAAATAAGGGTCTCCCCCTTAAAAAACCTGACGGCACCAGGTTGCTACCAATGTGTTAGATCAGACCATTTGGGAAACCACTGCCCTAAAACCACAGAGGAAATGAAAACATTCGAATGAAATCCAGCCATCAACACCCCACTACAGCCTCACAATTAATGAGAACTTACCTCTATTCCACTTGTGAGAGAAATGGACAAATTATAAAAAGAGAAGCTGATAAAAATATACTTTTCTTAAATCTCAACTACTCCGTGTGGAAAGCACCTAGGCTTTGAAATATTTAAACAGATATAATATGTGTAAATATTAAATACAGTGGCTTTCAACCTTGGCAGCACATGAAGTCGCCTGGGGTGACTTTCTCTTTCCCTTCTCTCCCCTCTCCTCCTGAGGAGGTGCAACGGGATGGGGTGGAGTTGCCAAGCAGAGGCATCAGTCCAATGAGACTGGAAGCCAAGGAAGGGAGGTAATGGGAAAGCACAAAGGTGTTAGAAGGAGTCCTGAGTAGTTAGAATATTGGTTACATTGACCACAATTAACTAATTAGGCATAAAATTAATACACTGAGGATACTGGAAACCAGCTTTCTCACCTTCTGAGAAAAGATGGGCTAAAAGTACACTAAAGCATTTGGTTAGAATTTGAACAATCAGAATGAACTCTTTTTTTTTTTTTTTTAATGGGTTAAGGAACAAACTTTTTCAGGAAATTTACAAAACACGGGTCAGCAAGAAAAGAAGATACACAGTCCTGATATCTCTCATTATTCCTGAGGAGAGGTGATCTGGGGCCAGGGTATGCTGCTGGAGAAACGATTTTAGGACAGGAAATGTGTCCCCTATTACTGTACTCTCCTTATTTGACAAACATGGGAAAGTGGCCTTGTTAATTGCCTGTGGTGTTGGGGGAGAAGACAAATATACTACTTGAGCACCAAGTACTCCAGGTTTGGGTGCTGCTGTTTATAAGGGCTGTCTGGGAAAGTTAGCTGCTCAGCACCTGGTGATTTGGAGTCCTGTGGGTCACTGCAGCACCTTCTGCTGGAGCAAAGGGCCCCTAGACCCACAGGCAGCTGATGGGGAGCTCTTCTTGCTAAGAGAAGGGGTAAGCCCCAGTGCTAACTAGCTCATTGTTTAGGAAATTCAGAGAGAACTCTCAGAGTCCTTTTTAGACAATCCTCCTTATAAGAACCACACAGAACTACCTGCATGCCAGCACAGTATAATACTACATGTCAACACAGTATAATAACAGTAACATTAGTACTGTTACTTTGTTGCTATAATAATATATTTTTACCTTCTCAAGTGCTTCTGTTTCTTAGATTTTTCTTTTACTCTCTGAAATTTTTATCAATAACTACTATTTTCTGGGCTTCTACTTTTATCAGTCATTTGACATGAAATTTTCCCAGAAATTCTGAAAGACAGTCTTTTTTTTTAACTTTTAGTTTCAGGGGTACATGTGCAGGTTTGTTATATAGGTAAACTGTGTGTCGGGGGTTCCGTGGACTGATAAGTTCACCACTCAGGTAATAAACATAGAACCCAATAAGGTAGTTTTTAGATCCTCACCCTCCTCCCTCTCTCCACCCTCAATTACGCTGTAGTGTCTTTCCTTCTTTGCATCCATGTGTACTCAAAGTTTAGCTTCCACTTATAAGTGAGAATACATGGTATTTCGTTTTCTGCTCCTGTGTTAGTTCACTTAGGATAATGACCTCCAGCTCCACCCATGCTGCTGCAAAGAATATAATCTTGTTCTTTTTTATGGGTGTGTAGTATTCCATCGTGTATATGTACCACATTTTCTTTATCCAGTCTACCACTGATGGACATTTAGGTTGATTCCATGTCTTTGTTATTGCAAATAGTGCTACAATGAACATACATATGCATCTTTATGGTAGAAAGATTTCTATTCCATTGGGTACATACCCAATAATGGGACTGCTGGGTTGAATGGTATTGAGTTCTTTGAGAAATCATGAACTGCTTTCCATAATGGCTAAACTAATTTACATTCCCACCAGCAGTGTATAAGCATTCCCTTTTCTCAATAACCTCACCAGCATTTGTTATTTTTTGACTTTTTAATAGCCCAGAATGAACTCTTTTTTAAAAAAAGTTATATAGACACAGATACAGAAGTAGTCACAGATATACATATGTGTATATATACACACACATTCATACACATGCAGACACATGTCCTAGTTCTACCTGCTGAGAGGGTTCAGGACCAATTACACTCTAGTGCCGATGAACCCACTGAGGCCCAGATATTGATTTCTTGTTGCCATCCTACACTTCACAAAAAGGATCAGCGCTGGGGAACAGAAAATACAAGAAAAAACCTGGAACACCTGCTTGTGCCAGAAAGCAGGAAAATGCTCCAGGAATGATGGGAGCATGTCAAAAGGACACAGGAGCCAACTTCAAAGGGCTCCTACTGGCCAAATTTGGAACAATTTGGGCATTAAATATTGATATTATTTATCCATTATCTAGTATTTATCCATTGAATACAATGGAAGTCCATAAACCCATTAAATGAACAAGCAATTTGATAAACAGGGAATGAAGGAATGCTCTTAAACAATGCTGAGTAACAAACACAGATGGCATAATAAAATTAATCACCGTTTAGCAACTATCATACTGGTAGTCTACATTTAAAAAGTAGAGAGACCAGGTGGAGTGGCTCACACCTGTAATCCCAGCACTTTGGGAAGCTGAGGCAGGTGGATCACTGAGATCAGGAGTTTGAGACCAGCCTGGCCAACACTGTGAAACCTGTCTCTACTAAAAATACAAAAATTAGCTGGATGTAGCGGCGTGTACCTAAAATCCCATCTACTCAGGAGGCTAAGGCAGGAGAATCACTTAAATTCAGATGGCAGAGGTTGCAGTGAACAGAGATCGCACCAATGCACTCCAGCCTGGGTGACAGAGTGAGACTCCATCTCAAAAAAAAAAAAAAGGCAGAGAGCTGTTAATGAAAGCTCCAACTTGTAGGTGAAGACTTGATGAACAGAAATTGGCATAACATGAGAACACCTCTGCACGAGGTGCTAATTAATTACAAAGGGGATAATGGTGGTGTCATAGTGGAAAAACTCATCATTCACCAACTTGGCAAGGTAATCACAGTTAACATCACTAGTGTAAGGACAGATTGACACAATTTTTCTTAAGATGACACACTGAGAAGAGTACAGAATCCTCCTCTAGTTTTGCAAGTGGTTGAAAATTCACTCCTGTAACAATAAATAGTTGTACAACTGAAGACATACCAACCAGGGACTGGTTGAATTCTTGACGCTATATCCACACATTGTAATAACATGTAATATGCAACAAGAAAAAATATGAGTGATCTTTATATACTCAACTGGAAAGTTCCTAGATTCATGGTTAAAATTAACAAAAATAAAGCAAATTCAAAAGTGGAAATGTTAAGTACATGCCAGACAAAGAAAGGGGACTCAAGCTCTTTTAGCATTATATATACCCCTTTGTATATCCTGAATCCTGAATCTTGAAAATACATTAACTAAGTAAGAATTTAAATTATCATGTAAACAAAACAATTTCACTTTCAGAAAATCTTCCTACCCTGAGGTAACTTGAGTGGCTCCAGACCACTCCTACTACTCTCAATCACAGCGTACCTGCAGGTGGTGCCAATTCAATCAAGGAATGTTCATTCACTCAATGATACTGAGCTCCTACTGAGATACACAAAAACTACTAGTGCACGTAACTCAGGAACATACAAAAACTCAAAAACATCAATCCCTACCTTTATCTGACTATAGCACATCTATTATAATAGAGTGCAGTGATGCATGCAGACAAAAACTCCAATGAGTGACAGATGGTACACTACAACACAGAACATTTCAAAAGAGAGTCATCATTTCCAGCTCCCTGTGATGAAGAAAGACTTCATGGAAAAAAATGGCATTTGAGTTGGCCTTTCAAGAACAATGCAGCTCACCCAGGCAAGAGTACAGATAGAAGGAGAGCATTCAGGTAGATGGAATGGCACATGTGAGGAGAAGCTAGTAGCTCATTTTTGGCAACAGCACCTAGTTAAGATAGAGGAATGGAGACAGATGGGGATGGAGTGAGGCTAGTGCAGAAAGTAGAAGTGCTTCAATAATCAAGCAAATCCCAGACTGGGTCACTGTCAATCTCCTAACAGATGTTCAACCAGTGTGTGACCTTCTAAGTCATGGAGACATTGTCAAGATTATAAATTGTTATGCCCAGATAAAATTAACCATCTGTGATTTACTCAAGGTTGGAAGTTGTGCTGGTAAGAGTATGGAGGTGTCATTTAAATTCTTTCAGCTGGCTGTAAAAACATGAAGTACTTGAGTTGTATTCTCAGATCAAGGAACTCAGCGAATAAAATTTTAGAACTGAACTTATTAGAGCCGCAATGATTAAAGGACGATATTTCTTCCTGAGGTCAAGCTGGGACAAAGAGCGAGCAGTGATACTTGTCAAAGGATGCGCACTGCCCTGGTTCAAACAAGACACGTGGATTGAACAGATGGCAAATGAAGACGAGACTTCAGAGGTTTTCATGTTGAACTATTTTGAGTTCAAACTTCACATATTTTGAAGAAATGCTGAACCACATTTTCATCAAAATAAAGCCACTCTTCAGAAGTGGGATGCACAGTTTGATGCTTATGAAACGGGCTTTAAATTTCTGTGACTGCCTTTGGTGTCCACAGTCTTGGTGTGAATGTGATTTATCAAGCATTTGTCCCATCAGCAGGGCTCAGTTTCAAAAAGAACTGAAAACAAACCAGACCCACCAAGATGATGCAATATCTCTGGAATTTTGGAGACAGCTCCATGAATCCCAAAACTATTTCTGGCTACTTGGCCAAAATCAGGGCAGTGTTTACTTCTGCCCATCTCAGTGAAAAAGCATTCTATTTGTGAAATATGGCAGCTACCATCAGCAGCATAAACCATCAAAATCGATTCAACCTGGCTAAATATACTTCACATTTTAGAGTAACTTAACTTTTAAATACTACACTCCTATTTACTTTATTAAAACAATCAATGATTAGCCCTAAGGTAATAACTACATACTAATTTGTTTTCTGTATGTCTCTTACATTGGTGATTAAACCCCTCATCTGCATGGCCAAAATATTCCAGTGTATATAACATGGTATCAAGGAAACCTCTGCTCAGCCTCCATGTGTACAGATTTCTAGTTGTGAAGCCTTCTACTAAAAGCAAACACTGATTCGAAGAAAGGAGGAAAAGAACATTTACAGAACTCCAATTATGTGCTAGGTGCAGTGCTTACCTTCCTCTATTAAACATGTAAGATAGGTTTAAGAGTTCTAAAATAAGTAAAAACAAGCCACAATCCACTAACCAGTAATAATATTAAACTATCTCCTCCCCCAAAATCATGAAAGAAAAATGTTTAACAAGGTAGTACTTACAACATTAAAATTTTATCATCTCTAAAAAATTAAAAGAAAATTAATTCCAAGGTAAGGCAATAAGACATTATATAATTGACAATGTTATGTGGATAATGATGTAAAATTTCAAATCAAAACAATAAACATTTATTGAATGCTAATGATTGGTATTTTAAAACTTACCAAGAAGATAACTATGAGCAGGTAATCTTTCTGGTAACTATTGTAATCACACATGCATGCAAGCATATGCACACACAACTTCAATTTGCTTTATTATAAATTACTATTATATGTTCAGATTTATGAGCAAAAGACTGTGTCTAGAGCCCCAGACACTGCACCAAGAGATAGCAATGAGGGTCTGTGAACTAACATGTTAATCTGGCTACTGCTAAGGACCTCAAAACTCAGGATTCCCAAATTTTTACTTACCCAAGCAATAACAGTAAATTCTCTTTTTGAGGTTCTATTTCAGTTGTATTTGAAAAAAAAAATCACAAAACTCTATAGATGATAGAATGGTTATGTTCATCTAGTTTCTTCATGTTATAGATGAGATGACCAATTTAAAAAAAGGTAAAATGGCCTCTCCAAGTAACACAGCTAATAGATCTCTTGCTTCTCAGTATCAATGCCTCCAACTCCATTTTTGTCTTCTGAACTATTAAATATCAACTTTAAATATGCTTTCTATCTCAGTTCATTAGTGAATTTGGAATGGCCCTCTGGGTGGTTCCATAAATTTTAATACCAACAAGGTCTATTGAGCAATTAACACGACCTTTCAACCATCTTAATCCTCTTATCTTAAGAAAAGGACGCACTTTTACTTAGTCATATCAACCTTTGCCAAGCCTACAACAAGATCTCAAAATTTCTAGAAAAGCTGTTCTCAGTCATCCACTATAAATTTGGGGAAATAACTTATTTTCATACAGAACCACTATTTTATGTAGCAGATTAAAAGAGACTAAAGCTTTAAAGACACGTGGTATTTACTTGGCAACGGCACTCTGGAGGTATGTAGTTCACTAAGAGGACTGGAGGTGTCTAAAAAAGCACAAAAGAAACAAAAGCATAAAATAAAGAACCGAGAGAATCTCATAAGGAAAATCAGGATAGGGAAATAATAAAAGAAAGGTTAGGACTGGAACACTGAATTTCATTACACAGGGCTTGAATGGCCACTATTTTGGGCTGCAAATTTTACACCCATGTCCCTCAAGCAAAGAGAGAAACAACATCTGAACAGGATTCATACTGTCCATAGCTAAAAAGCAGAACACTTTTTCAGGATGGAAGCACAGATGCTGCTGGTATGAAGATTTGCAGGCAGTTTCCCTGGCGGTTTTTCATAGAGTCCAGTCTGTGATGTGGTGGGTGATGTCCTCCACAATACTGGCGTGTGCTGGGTCTTTTCTGCTGTCTCTCAACACAGGCGGATGGCCTCATGCCAAATAAAGGCAAGACAGACAACCCATCTCACTGTGCAGAGGAAGTATTTGCGAACAAGGCCAAAATCTCCCTTAGAGAAGAGTTTGGCTTTACTCCAACTTCCAGACAAACGGGCAATTAAGGTCACAACGCTTAAAGTGTGGTAGCAATCATTTTAGCCTGGAAAGTGCTCAGGGCAGGCATTCCTCATTGTCTACAAAAGTAGTTTGTAAGCTGGGAGTGGGGTGAGAAGGGAGCCCAGTAATTTTTTGGTCTTTAAAAAGCATGATTCAACAAACTCTAACAGAAGTGTTACCATTAACATTTGTATCTCTTGTAATTTTCAAAGACTGCAGTTGGTTTCATCTTCTCCCTCCGAGACATCTTTTCATTTTGACTTATTTATTTATTTTTAACAAGGGGAGTTCAAGGTTAACTTGAAAAGCTTATAAAAAGGATATGAGGAGACTGAGTTTTATTGAAAAGAAATTATAAGCCAAGGAGGAATGAATGAATATGAGTGTGCCGCATGTAATAAATGCAGTAATAAACAAGTCTGACTTAGCAAAATAAGCTATTTCAGTAAAGCCTACTCTAGGCTAATAATACAAAATAGCTTGAGGTCCGGAATTAGAACCCTGACAACCCCATTCGAGTCATGAATAAGAAGAGTGTAACCAATGTTCCATGGATGACAGGCACAACCCCTGGAAGACAAGGTCATCCTGACTGGACTGCAAGCCCCCCACATAGTCCAAACAGTTGAAGGCTGATATAACCAGCTCACTGAAACAATCATGATTTGGTGGGGATAGGAACATAAACTTCACCATCACTGTTTTTAACTGTGTTCTCTGGAATCCCTCTTTCTAATGTATTAACATTAAGGTAAGATTCCATAAAGTTCTGGTCACTTGTAGTATCAGAAACTCAGTCCAATGAAATGTAACACTCCACTCTCATAACCAGTTCATTCAAAGTTAACCTGCTCCACATGACCAGCTAGAGTTAACAGCTCAGGAAACTCAGGGTTGCACAGGAGGCAGTGGAGTAAAAGAGGAAGACAGGGAGAAAGAGATAGAGAGAGAGAGGAAATGTACATTGGGAATGGCACTATTCTTTTCTCCTTTCAAACTTCTTCGGGACTGCAGATCATCTCTTCAGTAGGTAGTGACTAGCATTGTTAATGTAACAGAAAAGAAGAGAAAACGGTAAGGTTATATTACACGTAAGTATTGTTTCATGAAATGTTTTTTCATTATTTTTATGCAGCTATGTAGTGGGTCAAGTAGTGGGTCAATGTATTTCTTAGTTATATTCAAAAAAAAATTTGAAAGTGATTTATCTCAATATTGGGTGGTAGGGCAGTACAAGTACAATATGGTAGTGATAGCATGGTCTTGGAAGCCAGATCCCCTGGATCCAAATCCTAGGTAATAAACCTTTCTGTGCCTTGGTTCCTATATCTGCAAAAGAACAACAACAGTAGAACCTATATAATCCCATGTTGCTAGGAGGATTAGATGAGCCAATATCTGGAAAGTCCACAGAATAGTACCAATAGAGATTAGCTATTCAGAGGAAAAAGGGATCAAAGAAAAAGCAAATGTCCCCTTACTTACCTGGAAGCAGCCGCAATTCTCTTTCCACTGCTTCCCAGTGCTTCTCTAATATTAACTGGCTGCTGACAGCCTCTACAGTTGCAGCTCTCTCGTGGGAGACAAGGAGTTTTTTTCAAAAGACACCCATGAGGGTTCCCATTGCATACTTCGCTAACATGAGAAAATCGGTATCTCCCATGTCTCCTTACCCTCTAATACCAGCAGAATATCTGATAGTCTCTAGTTGCTGGGCTCTACTAACCTAGCAGGCAGGCTTCGTGGGTGTGTTACCACAGAGATAGCACAAGCCGAGCTTCGTTCAGTGATGCCTACTTGACTCATGCTACACTGTGGGAGTTTCTCCCCAATTCTCTTTTCAAGTCTCTTTTCATAGGCGTTGGGGCACATCAACAAGTCTGTCCCTTAAGCAGTTGTGCAACCAGGGAAAGAAACACTGGCCTCCTCCTCTTGTAAACATGCCCAATGTTTAAAAGAGATTTCCTTGGAAAGTTCTTTCTTCCAGGAGATCATCTACTCGCCTTTATGGGGCCTACCCCATTTTCCACCACCTTATATCACCAATGACTTTCCAATTCTTTCTTCTCTCTTTAATCTTCTTATTGGGGAGAAGGTGTTCAGGGTAGTAGGGTGGTTTGTAATGGTGGCTGTTGTTATTAAAGAAGTTTCTGTCACCTCTCAATAAGTGTGAAGGAGAAGTGTATGCCTTCAAGTGTTGGCAGATCTTTCAAAGTACTCTTCAGAATGCCAGGGCCACGTGGCTCTCCATTCTGAGTCTTAGTTGCCAATTATGGGGTAACAAGTAAGGTCCTACTCAAGTCATGTGATACTAACATGCATATTGCAACTATCAAGAGAAAATGTGAAGCAGAAAGGAAAGAGAAAAGCAGAATCATCAGGAGTCATCATGATTAAGATAAGAGACAGGAGTAGCAAGTAGCATTATGGTCAAACAATGGAGAAGATTTCGAACAATGCAGAGGCATTGTGTACCTTAGTGTTCTGATGCCTCAAGATAAGAGATCCTCTGTATGTGTCTCTGAGAGAGAGAGAGACACTAAACATACCATTGTTCCCTCCATATCATAGTCTTTGAAAGCAATAGACATATTTATAGGAATACACTAAGTCAAAGTGGAGTGGCCAGCATACAAGAGTATTCTACATGCCAGAGAATGTAACTCAGCGTATAATAAATGCCCTTTTTGGCTTGGATTCAAAAGCCTCTCTGGCAAAGGACAGAGAGAAATGACATTTAACAGAGGTGAACACAAAAAAACATTGAAGGATCAGTACAAGGCTGAAGCACTGAGTTGTGTACAACGTGTTACATACGAGAACACAGTTCAAAGAGGGCAGTTGTTAAAATATTTTTACATATAACAGCATCTACAGCTGCAAAACACTACACCCTCCTAAAGCAGATGACTTCAGCCATGCTCTATTGGAGGAGAGGGTCTTGTTCAAAAGAGCAGACACTGCCCTTACTTATGCCTAACGGCCTGCTAGAAAAGCAAAGCAGTTTTTTTTCTGTTTTGTTTTGTTTTTTAAAATGCAGTTGATTGTGTCATGTGTGTTTCTGAAAATCTTTTCTAATTAAAATAAGGCAAGAAACCACCAGATCAAGTTATGACACTAACTTTGCATGTCATAAAGGTAGAAAAAAATACGTGGTTTCTGGAAAATGCATTACTAATGCACGGTATTCTCCAACAGTTTACAACACTTACAAAATCAGTAGATCCTGGACCTTGCTTATCAACTTTCTCTGTAATTCTGGTCAAAGCTAAACAGTGAAGGAAGTTGGAGAAAACTTCAGCTAGTTTCATGTTTGCAGAGCCATGCTTCCTTTACATGATTATACACACTTTTTTTTTTTTTTTTTCTGAGAAAGCCATCTTCAAATCCCTTAAGCACACATTCTTGCATTGGTGCAGGGTAGCTCTTTAAACCCCGTCAAAAGGATTGAAAAGTAGCTATGAGCAGCCAAAGAGGGTTCTGGGACTTGGAAAAGTCTTATGTTTCAATGTGCTGACAAGTCGAAAGACACGGGTTATCGTGAAGATGATGGTTTTTAGGACTGTGGAAAAATCACCTTGGGGAAAAAAATCACTCAGTCTTTGATACTGTAACCACTATGATTCAATTCTCTGGATTCCAGATAAGTAGCATTTTATGGTATTAAAATGCTTCCTAAACTCATGAATTATCTTTAAGTTCTTCCAAATTTCTGAAATAAGCTAAAGGCCAAAGATTTTTGGTTCTCCAATGCAGCAAAGTTATTTTGACATTCATGCTCTTTCCTAAAATAATACACTTTCAATATTTTATGAACTAAATTTCTTACAACAGAAATTTGGAATATTCTCTTTTCAATAGTTATTATAGGCAAATAGTGAATTTGTTTAATGCTACTTTTCTTACTAAATAAAACACGATCATATTTTTTGATGTGAGACTGCAACTAAAAAGCATTTTGTAAATCTGTATTTATGAACAAGAAAAGTTGATGGTTAGAAAAAAACAGAATACAGACTAGTTTACAGAGTAAATGACAAATTAAAGTGGTATATGCAGGTATATCTATCATAGGAAGATGATTAGAAAGATGCTTCGAAAATATATAACAGTATCTTTGGGAGAGAATTTGGCTGTTCTTTACTTCCTGCTGTGGATTTTTCTGTAATTTTTTTCTTTCTATAAGTATATACCATTTTACTTAAGAAAGAAAAAAAGAAAGGAAAGAGAGAAGAAAGGAAAAAGGCTATGTTTCCAAGAAAAGAAATATCTTCTGTTGTATTTAAAACTAGCATGTCAACTCCCTAAAATTGACTGTAGTATTTAATTTTTTAAAAAAAATCAGGAACAGGAAAGAAAGAAAGAACATATATCTCCCAATTACAGCACTACCTACTTGTTAACATTTTTCACAAGAATCTCCACGGCCTAAAATAAAATTGTTTCTCCCGTCGTTTCAGCTATGAGTTTCCTAAGAAGTTCTATACAGGAGGCACAGAGATATCATGCTAGTCTCCAATGGTAATAAGAGGATATACATGCAGAAGGAAATTTATAGCCTCATTTTTAGGTAATGAATATCCAAATACAATGCAGATAGCCTGCAAGACCCTAAAACCTTTTTTAAAGAATATATGATAGTCAAAACTTACTAGAAAACATGGTAAAACTGTTACTATATTATTGAGACTTTTAGCCCAAATAGGTCATTTACTACTATTACAAGTCAGGATAAATATTTTGCAATCTTATCTCAGCTGTGCATGCTATTTATTTGCACTTTGCCCCAATATGATCAATGCATTTAAAAGATGCTCTTTTAAGCTTCTATCCTTCAAAATTAGTCTTCATTTCCCATCTATTAGTAAATGGCATAATACTATTCTTAGGAAAAATTGGCCTGGACAAGCAATGGAAAACAAAAACGAATGAACAAACAAAAAATAAGGAAATGGACAGACCTACGGTTAAACAGTTCTTCAGACAAAAAAAAAGCTTTGCAAATCTAATTGCTATTCCAGAAAAACAAGTGTTTCTTCAGTTTCTCTGGCATTGTTCCAAATTGATCCAGCAAAGTTATTTAAGTAAAAGACTGACCATAACTGCGTATGTGAGGGTTCTGTTCATTTGCCAGAGGAAAGAGAAAGATATAATAAGCATAAACTCAGCAGGAAAATTCAGTGATCAGAAAGGAGAACACCAAATAAAAAGGCAACTGCTTCTGGCAAAATGGAGTTGTTTTCTTTATATATTTTCTATTCAACTTCAAGGCAGTTCAAATGATCTGCCCACAATCTTGGACAATGTGCCTTCGTTTAAAGCTAGTCAACTGGCCTCCTGGGGAAGAAAATTTAACTTCACGACTGCCGCAGAATGCCAATGGGACTGCTGGCAAAAGTATTCTGTATTTCAAGTTCAAATAGTAATAGGGTTTACTACACTGCGAGCCAGGATCACAAAATTTAAATGGAGAAACCAGCCAGGTTAGATGCTTGGGAAATGTCCTTTGTGTTTGTTGAAGTCTGCCTAGCAACCACTGGCAATTTTTGAAAGCACGTTCATCCTGGAAAAATAAGTACCTGCCAAAATGTCAATCTGGTTCTAATTGCATATCTTTTTCCTCTTTAAAACACATCATGAGCTTCCGTACTTTGACTTAGGGTACAACAAAGTGTAAGAAAGAGAGTGTGTATTGGTAGGGTGGGGGTTCTATCTGTCCATATAAAGAAAATTTTTTTTGTTTGTTTAGACACAGACTAAACCTTTTAGAATGTGAACATAATACTATTTGATGACCTTTTATTGTTATTACGAACCGGTATTTAAAAGTAACCCGGCCTCTGACTTAAAATATATATAGGCATACTTTTGGACATAAACACTTAAAAAATCAAAATGATGGGCAAAATCTATATACTGCTTTTAACTTAAATTTTCAATCAAAAAGGCACAATAGAAATATTATCAGATTTTAAATAACTTTACATGAAAGGTTATTTTTTTCTTTTTATAAGCTTGCCCTTCCTGACAATGTTGGCCAAATTAAATTCAATTCTATTTTCGAAGCTTAAGAACATTTAAAAAGTTAAAGCAGGAAAATACTTATCCTTATCTAGACTTTTCAGTCACTCTAACGTGGTCCCAGATGTACAATTCCATGAAGCCTAAAGCAAGCCAGCTATGGAACTGCCACAAGGCACGTATGGGATACACATGTCCTAAACAAAAATCGGAGACTTCCCAGGCACAGGGGCAGGAGGGGTTCTGTTTCTGTGCTGCACAGACTAATAGGAGAAGAGGATTGATTGTTTTAGGGAATTGATTCAGAAGAGCTAAACATCTTCCTTATACAACTTCTGGGTATCAGGTAGAAGAATCACAGCCAGACACACAGGGAGTGGTAGCCATGTAAACCTGGCCAAGTCAGTCAAAGTCTTTGAGCCAATTTTTTTCTCTAAAATGAGAATAAAGCCACAGGGTTTCCTTGAGAATTAAGAGATCTCTTCTGTAGCAAGGGCCCTAGTACGATGCTTAAAACATTACAGATACTTGGGAAAGAGTAGCTATGTGTTGTAACTGGTGCTACTGTAGTAATTATTAGTAATAATAATACACTAAAGGCCAGATAACCACCTTACCTAACTCAGCTGGGAGAAATAATATTCATGGAGGACTGACAGGTATATATCTCATCGTAGATATTCCAAAAATATTTCTAATTTTTTAGAACTGATTTAAGTCATATTAGCACACAATAGAAAGCAATTATATTATTTCCTATATTGACACATAACAGGAAACCACCATATTTCAGCAGAGTAGGTGCTGTTGAGGACATATTCTACCAGACACAAAACTGCAGTGTTTCATAAGGTAATTAACAGAAGCTCCTCCAAGGTTCCTGTAGCAATAAAGCCTGTGATCTTCCAGAGTCACTAATTTATTTTTAAACTCATGGACCTTGTGGTTCTCCTAACTGGTCAGGTTTCCTTTTCTGCTGTGGCCATGGAGGAAGCTCAGATCCTGATGGTGTGTGTTGTGTACAAACCTTATTGTTCATCGCTCAAATTATTTTCCAACACTTATTTTCCCTTCACAATAATTTCCTCTTATATTTATTTTTCAATCTGTATTACTAAATGTAAATTGTTAAGCCACTTCAAACCCCTTTTTGGAACAAAGGATAAAATAATGTACTGTAAGTCTTGACCACTCTGCTATTCAGAATTCACCGTAAAAATACAATAATTCTATCATTCAACCTAGCCCAGCCAAGCTCACATTTAGGAGTAACTAAAAGATTTCTCTGATGGACAGGTGGTGATTGACAACTAGAGAGGAACTTTCTTCAGGGAATA
Organism: Piliocolobus tephrosceles; assembly: GCF_002776525.5. Lineage (NCBI taxonomy): Eukaryota > Metazoa > Chordata > Mammalia > Primates > Cercopithecidae > Piliocolobus > Piliocolobus tephrosceles. The sequence goes on along the minus strand of NC_045442.1, from coordinate 54,616,232 downwards.
CCTGGGAAATTTGACAATATTCGATGCAAAGGAAGAAGATAGCAAAGAGCTCTGTAATCAGAACAAGGCCTTCAAATCACTGAATGTAGCCAAATGCTCTTGGACACACACAGCTGTCACATAAGCAAGAGTATTATCCCTCTCTCAAATGCTCCTGTCCCAATCTGAGAGTGACATCATCACAAAGCCTTCAGAGGACTAGCCAGCCACAGGGATTTCAATTCCCCAGTTTTTAAGTTGAAGGTTTAAGTAATGATTAGCTGAGAAAGACAGAAAATACAAGATTTTATTCATCAGTGTTCAAGAGAAGAGACATCTGGTTTACAAACCCCTTTGGTAAATAACACCTTGCAGACATTAAGTTTACAAGAATAATAAAGACAGAGCTGGACGCAGTGGCTCATGCCTGCAATCCTAGCACTTTGGGAGGCCGAGGCAGGAGGATTGCTTGAGCCAAGGAGTTTGAGACTGGCCTGGGCAACAAAGTAAGACTCCCATCTCTACAAAAATAGTAAAAAATTAGCCAAGCATGGTTGCACACACATGTATTCCCAGCTACTCAGGAGGCTGAGTGGGGAGGACTGCCTAAGCCCAGGAGGTCAAGACTGTAGTAAGCAGTGATGGCATCATTGCACTCCAACCTGGGTGGCAGAGCAAGATCCTGCCTCAATAATAATAATAACAGCAACAACAACAAATGGTTCATATTGTCAGGAACATATGTGTTTTCGGTGATTGGTACAATAGAATGATGGGTTGTAGGGTCAACCACACTTTCCTGGGAGACCACTGGCTATGTGGAACAGAAAGGATGACTGCACAGCTGGATGTGAGGGCATGGTTTTGCAAATGTTCTCAAGTCACCAGGAACTCATTACAGGAAAAGTTCCATGACATTCCAGGAATAATGCCAACCTAGAACTTATCACTCTGACCTCTTCCTCTAACCAACCAAAGTCACTCTTCCACATCCCAGAACACAACACACACAGATTTAATAAACATTTCAGGGAAGACAAGCTAAGATCTACATGAAAATGCTCCCAGCCTCTTTCAGAACTCAGGAATAGCCTAACTCACCCCTCACAAAATGCAGATACTTCCCTGGGCTACTTTCCAGGTATTCAGCACCTACCAATTAATTAATAATTCTAAATGCCAGCTTTAGAATTACTACTTACTATTCACTTAAATGTGCAAAGCTGGCCTTGAAGAGCCCTGGCTATTCCAGTTTTACTGTAAGCTTGCGGCACTGCTTTACAACTTCAAATTGTGTCTTCCCTGCAAAATATTTTGTAACTATGTTTCAATGTTAAATTATTTTCTCTGAAAACATGTGGCCAAATAGCAACGTTAGGTACATTCACACTGTTGTGATTCACATTCCAACACAATGTGAATCACAATGTGAATTCATAATACAATGTGAATCCCAACAATGCTAACACCACTAGACCGTATACTTAAAAATGGTTAAAAATGGTAAATTTTATGTGTGTTTTACCACAATTTCTAAAAAAAGAATCCCTCAAAAGAGGTTTTCTCTATATAACCACATTGTTAACCCCACAGCCAACTCAATCTCCATTACAAAGTATAGAGGCTATTAAGTTTCCTAAAATACAAACGATAACCTTCACTGTATTATTAGAACTTAATATTACAAATGATTAATCTAAGACTAGTCAATACTCGAATAGCTAAGGGTATGAAGGCACCACCATACCATTTCTTCGGAGCTATTTTCATTGCTTGAAACATATTCAGTAACAGTGTTTGTTCCAGGAAAGCCAGAAAAAAAAAAAAAAAAAAAAAGGAAAGAAAAAAACTCAACCTAGATGGCGCCAAATCATCTCCTAACCTCAGGAAGACAAACATCTGCCTCTGAATCTGCAACAAGTCCTAGAAAAATTCCGACATGAAGAAAGGGCACGACAGCAAAACCACAATGCAAGTGTTGCCCTGATTTAAAAGGCAAACAAAACCCCAAGCCTGTCCAACACAGAGTAGATAATGAATAGCAGCCATCACATGACAGAGCTTCCCAAAATCATTTCCTGGGGATCGCACTGTTAGCAACCCCCTGTGGTTGCTCTATAAAAAGAAATTATTTACCAACTGCCTTGACATCATAGGTAATGGAATAATACATCAAATGAGATGCTTCATTTTTCCTGCTGAGGCTCAGCTCTAAGGAATGTATTATTGTTTTGGAAGAACTGTAAAAGAATTCCAATAAAGACAATTGAAAGAAAATACAATTATATCCTTAATGGGCAAGAATTTTTAAATGTGTTTTTCTAAGTGGAAAAGCAAAGAACTGCTTTTGAAAGTTGAAATAGATACTTAAGAAAGCTTTTTATCTATCCAAAGCAAGTGATTAAAATTTAACTGTCCCTCAAAATTATTTTGTTTAAAAATGGAAGAGCTTTTTACTTGATGTGTTCATCATGTAATAGGTCCCTTCCAAGTTGTTTCTTTCATAGCTATATTATAATCAGTAATTTTCTATCTACTCATTTCCCTACACTTTGTCTGCATTCTTCAGTGAAATTTATGTTTGCTCCATAATGACAGCATCCACGTCATAACTGCTCACCACTGTATTCCAAAGACCCAACTCAGTACCTGTAACACACTAGTGGGCTCAAAAAAATTTTTTTGATGAATAAATGCATAGTTAATTGAGTACCCCATGGCTGCAATAACCATCTTAGGGTTTAACAAATGTCTATAAGCTACATATGTAAATATTTTTGGTCTCAGAGATTTAAGAGGTCACAAAGGGAAGAAGGGCAGTCCATAACTTACTTAAAATCTAACTTGAGTTATAACACCTTAAGATTGTGCATGTAAAAAAGCCACAATGCAGCTTTCTTCAGTATAGATAAAGATTAGTTACTGCATTTCATGACAGCCCGACGTGTTTATAGGTAAACATTTTGGTACAAACACTCTACCATAACTTTGGTTTCTTCCTATACAACCAATACTTTTTTATATCCAAATAGCAAATAAAATGCTCAAGGAATGTTGTCATTAAATACAGGCAGGGCATATAATGTAAATCCAGAACAAAACTAAAGTGTGGATTCAATTCCTTTTCCAACCCAATCTTTTCTAAGACGTTTACATTGCTTAACTTACTGATCAGTACTCCCAACAGAAAAAAAGAATAAAAAGTAATGTTATCTTATGCTTACTGAAAAATTACCATTTCTGTCCAAAATTTGGTTAAGAAGATCTTAGTCATGAGGCTCAGGGAAAATCATAAACTCCTTGTTGCACTGGACCCTGTTTCTCATTACCACACTGCATTTGAGAAGGTTACTCTGGATTAATTTCAATGGCAGCCAGTCTGGGCAACACGGCAAAACCCTGTCTCTACAAAAAATGCAAAAATTAGCCAGGCATGGTGGCATATGCCTGTAGTCCCAGCTACTCGGGAGGCTGAGGTAGGAGGATTACTTGAACCTGGGAGGTTGAGGCTTCACTGAGCCAAGATACACCCCAGCCTGGAAGACAAAGGACACTGTGTCAAAAAAAAAAAAAAATTTGGCCGGCCACAGTGGCTCATGCCTGTAATTACAGCACTTTGGGAGATCAAGGTGGGTAGATCACCTGAAGTCAGGAGTTAAGAGACCAGGCTGGTCAACATGGTGAAACCCCATCGCTACTAAAAATACAATAATAATAATAATAATAATAATAATAATAATAATAAATAATTAATTAGCTGGATGTGGTGGCGGGCGCCTGTAATCCCAGCTACTACTTGGGAGGCTGAGGCAGGAGAATTGCTTGAACCCAGGAGGCAGAGGTTTCAGTGAGCCAAGATTGCATCAGTACACTCCAGCCTGGGTGACGGAGTGAGTGAGACTCTGTCTCAAAAAAAGCAAAAAAAATTTTAAATGGCAGGCTCGCCACTGATGATCTTCCTGTTGCTCTGCTTCACTGGGGAGTTTAGGAAAATAAAAGCTTTGGCAAATATAAAAGTGCTACATAAATCTCACATTGAAAACAAATATGCTCTATGAGCTGCTTCTTGGACACTATTTTGATTTATTGGGAACACTTAGAGTATAGATATGGATCTTCTGCACACTAAAAAAATTTTATTTCAGTTAGGAGGAATAATTCAGAGATCTCTTATACAACATGGTAACTAGTTAATAACAATGTATTTTATACTTGAAAATTGCTGAGTAGATTTTAAGTGTTCTTACAACAAAAAAGATAGTATATGAAGTAATGCATACGTTAATTAGCTTTATTTAGCTATTCCACAATGTACATATATACAACGAAACATGTTGTACACCATAAATAGACACAATTTTTATTTGTCAACTGCAAGAAAGAAAAAGACACAAGCAAACAAAAAAGCAAGGAAGGGAAGGAAAAGAAAAGGGAAAGCAAAGGAAAATAATTTCAAAGCTTTAGAGACCATATATTTAGTTCTACCCTTCCTTTGACGAATAACGGAACCAGAGGCCTTGAAGAGATACCCAGCACTGGGACTATCTCTGCCTGCTTTCTCCTCATTGGTGCTCTTTTCACAACAAGCAGTGACTCTTATTGGTACAAGTAGCCTCTGGGCATCCTTTCTCATTACCCCCTGCCACAAAACCCAGAGAAGGCTGATGAGGCACATGTAGCCCTTGGGAATAAGAGGACTTTCAAGTCTGTGAACTCTGGGTGAACCATGTGTAGACCAATGTCTACATTTCAGAAGCACTGAGACCAAAAAGGGGAGAGGCGTTGGGGGAAGGAGCCTGAGACAGGAAGAAAGCAAAGAAGGCAAGAGTCAAATAAATGAAGTTTTTTTCCTTTAACTGCAGCTTGAGTTATTCCAATTCAGAACCACATTTTGAAAAGAATACACTTATCCCCACATTTCCTATTTGACATTTTTAAGCTGTTTTTTTTCAAATGGCTTTTTTTTAACTCCATAATTACTTACCATAAAGTACAGATGTCATTTTCTATAACATTAAAGAGATGAATAAGAAAACTCCTGGCTTACAGGCAATTCTACATGAACTCCCAATTTCTGGAATGCAAGTTAATTCTTAATAAGTCACTATTTCCAGCCCTGCTTTGTTACTCTAAACTTTACCACCTAGACTTCAAAGTCAATGTATTAGTTAAAATTATATTCTTTTTTTTTTCTCCAAAATGGCCCTCCTGCTAGATGTGTTATTATGTCTGTCATTTAGTATTAGAAACCTTAAAATCCACTTCATTCCACTACATCCTACATCCAAGATTCCTCCCTCTAATTTCCTGATACCAGTCCCTTTATCCTCCTGTTCGCATACCTCCCCCAAATTCCCAGGCCTTCTGCACCTTACTGGTACTGTTTAAGTGATTCCCCTGGCTACCACAGTGCTTAGTTACTAGATCCCCTCTGGTCCACCACGTCTGTACCAATTTGTAAGTTATTCCATTGGTACCTATACTGATCCCCAACAAACTACCTCTACTCACAACCAATAACTGATAGAATCTACTCTGTTATCATGTTCTTACAGAGCTCTAACACAGTGCCCTGCATTTGATATTCAATAAAAGCTTTGATAACAATAAAGATGAAAGGCTCCCACTATTCATACCACTAAGATGTAGAAGGGAAAGTTAATGAGTAGCCCTGGAAGAACTTTCATCACCTCATAGCGAAGGGTTGTAAAGCCACAGCTGAAAGCAAAGCGTGCGTGAGGAGGGAAGACAATGAACATCAGAACCAGAGGCAAATTCTTGTGGCTGAGACACGAAACGTTCTTTGAGCCACAGAGAGAACTGGCAGCTCCTGAAATAAGAAGTTTCTTGGATTTTCTTTTTATCCCATTCTGCCAAGCAAAACAAATATTTTTGCATCCTAAACAAAAGTTCAGTTTGCCCCGATAATTCTTTACTGGTAGCAAACCTCATCCAACCATAGCCTATCAGTTTCTGACAATTTTCTATTTCATAACAAAGGAAAAAACATATTTCTAATAGCAACCAACTATCCTGTTACATGAGAACTTAACCAACACCTCAAAAGAAAAAAAAATCTTCACTTGAGAAGGAAATTTTTTTTTCTAAAATACAAAATACATAAACATATTTAAATAAAAAGAAACCAAAAAATGGAATTTTTCCTCATATAAGAATCAAGAAAGTAGTATCCCCAAATAAAAGTTACGATCACAGCTTTAAACTGAGACAAACTGCCAAAAATATTATAGAACTGTGTGTGGTTTTTTTTCCAAGCAACTAAAGACATGGAAGGTGCCTCATTCTCCATCAGCCACACAGCCTTTCCCCCAGCCAGAGGATGCAAACACTAGAATGAAAGGGTCTTCTCTAAAGAATCAAATAATCTCTCACATTTGCTCAATGCTTTACTGTTTACAAAGCACTTTTGAGCGCATATTTCAACCAATTTTAACCTCAATTCTATGAGGAATTATCCCCATTTTCTAAGCAGGAGAACTGAAGCTCAGCTGTGAAATGACTTGCCCAAGATTTCATAGCTGGTGACTGTACCGGGATTCAAAGCCAGAACTCATGGCTCCTAGTTCAGTATTCTTTATAGTATTAACATCTCTTATTTGTTACATTCACTTATTGATTCCAAATGACAGCCTGGCATGAATTGGAGGAGGAAAAAAAGGGGGGGAGAAGGAGGAGGAGACAATAATGTATATGGAAGAATGCACATCATCATCGACTCTGGATCACCCAAATTTTAAAAACCTACTTCCTAGGCCCCATCTCAGAAAACAGCTCCTTAAGAACATCCATAGGATCTTTTTGTGTGTTGGGGAGGAGGTGGGAGGTGGGGAGGCAGAAGGATGGGACAAGACAGCACTACCTCTTATTGCTTTAATAATATTTAATTTACTGTGTTTTCTTATTAAGAAAGACAAATATGAAATTTAATTTCTCTTGAAAGAGCACAGATTTTTTAAAGTTATGAATTGTCAGCATAATAAACAGTGTTGAATTGGGTTTTCTCCCCAGATTCAACAAATGGCTAGTCATGTGACTCGATAAATCACTTAAAAATGAGGTCTTCTTCTCATTTGTACGACTGCTAAACTAAGAAATCTTTAAGGTCCCATACACTACCACAACATCACAATTCTACAGAGTTACTTCACCCCACCATATACACAAAACAATATGTTAGGTCCCAAAACACGTAAGTCTCTCAATTCAAGAGTCAGAAACTAGTTGGAATATTAGTGTATCAACTCATAACAAGCTAACAAAGCAAGAAAATTAACTTTTTAAGAAAATCCAAACAAAGTGCCCACAGATATGTAAGTTTAACATATAAAGAAGTGAGAACTGTCATCACAGGCTGGGCTAGTCCAGAAAATGCCAAATGATGGACTTTAAACTATACAACTACTGGAGAGGGCCAGAGACAAAGAGGAGAAAAAGACTTTCTAGTTGGGGATATATTTTTATCTATAGCTGTTAGAGTCAAGAATGATCAGGACTTGGGGATACCACTGGTTGACAAGAGAAGGGCTTGAGTTGAGGGGCAACAGGAAACAAAGTTATATCAGTAGGAAGGGACCAGACTATAATAAACATTTTATGTCAAAGGTGGATATTTATTTAATTTTACCTGGAAGGCAATGGTGAGTTTTCAGGGAAATTCTGAGCATGGATATAAAAAGGTAACTGTTTTCTTTTAGGAAAGAATTGTGTACCTTGAAATAATTTACACTCTCACCCTTCTGATAAGGCTCGCTAAGGAACTTTTCAAGAGAGCCTCTGTTATATAGCTATGTCACATCCATTCCTAACACAGAGCTCAGTAAGTGAAAAAAATGGATTTCCAAATGATTCGCTGATTGTTTAATTTTGTAGAATGGAGTTTCTAGCAAGAAAAAGAAATCATCTCATCAAACAATATTGGGAAGTGCCACAAATTACATATTTCTGTAACAAATGCATAAAATGCAAATAACCAGCACATTTCAGTCTGCAATCAGTTTTATAGGAAAGAACTATTTTTTAACTGTAAATGGCTGTATTTCTCAAACTTATCTTACCAAGAAACTTTTTTCATTTGATATTTATTAAGATAGTGCAGAACTAGTATCTCACATTATACCCTCTAAGAGAATGAAACTGAACAGAAAGTTAAATCCATCAGTAATTGACATGCACACACAAAATACATATACAGTTGACTACTGAACAACAGGGGTTTAAACTGTGACAGGTCTGCCACAGATTTTCTTCTGCCTCTGCCACCCCTGAGACAAGACCAACCCTTCCTCTTTTCACACCTTCTCAGCCTACTCAACATGAAGATGATAGGATATAGACCTTTATGACGATCCACTGCCACTTAATGAATAATAAATACATTTTCTCTTCCTTATGATTTGCTTAAAAACATTTTTTCTTTAGATTATTGTAAGAATACATTATATAATATATATAACATTCAAAATGCATCTTAATTGACTACGTTATCAGTAAGGCTTCTGGTCAACACTAGGCTATCCGTAGTTCAGCTTTTGGGGAGTCAAAAATTATATACAAATTTTTGACTGCACAGTGGGGTGGGGGTTGGCAACCCTCGCCACTGTGTAGTTCAAGAGTAATTCCTTTCCTTTTATTAGCAGTACAGATGAACAAAAATTTACAACTTCTTTTTGTACTTACCTGTACTCCACATCAGTAGTTCCCAACCTTGGCTACAGAGTAATGTCACCTGAGGAGCTTTTCCGAAAAACACTAATGCTCAGGCCTTACTTTCAGAACAATTAAATCAGAATCTCTAGTTAAAGCATCAATAGTTTTTACAAGTTCCTCAGACAAACCTGCACCCAGGGTTAAGAATGGTGCTCTAGGTTAAGAGTTTACTATCACTAAAATGGTTGATGGTAGAACTGGAGACACGGGAACAGGAACATGAATTCCAGTTAATAATTCAACTGAAAATCTGCCCCTAGGCCAGGTGTGGTAGCTCACACCTGTAATTCCAGCACTTTGGGAGACTGAGGCGGCAGATCACCTGAGGTAAGGAGTTGGAGAGACCAGTCTGGCTAACATGGTAAAACCCCATTTCTACTAAAAATACAAATAATTAGCCAGTCGTGGTGGCATGCACCTATAATCCCAGCTACTCGGGAGGCTGAGGCAGGAGAACTGCTTGAACCTGGGAGGTGGAGGTTGAAACAAGCTGAGATTGCGCCATTGCACTCCAGCTTGGGCAACAAGAGCAAAACTCCATCTCCAAAAAAAAAAAAAAAAGAAAAGAAAAGAAAATCTGCCCCTAAAAGTTATTACATTTATTCTGCATATGATACTGGATCTCAAATATCCTTGGCTTTTTCCTCTGTACTTGTTCATCAGCATACTGGTGGTTAAATGCTAATACCAGAGTGTGCTAAACTGATAGTGAATGATTTCAGGGAATCTTTTATACAAATGGAACCCAATTTTCTATTACTTGCCAAATGTGAATCATTTGTCTCTTTTTCTCAGAAGTTTTCATTTGATTTCCATAAAACACAGCCAAAAGTAAACCACAAAGTCGAAACTTCCAACTGTTTTCCTGGAAAATACATTTTTTTAAAACTGCATATCATCAAAGGTTCAGAACTTAATTAAAATGATGCCATTTATTTTACAGCTGTCATTCTGAACCTGGCAATTTTATCATTCAGAATGTAATGAAGGCATCACAATAGCTGAAAACTCATGTTTCAAGGCATAGTTAAAAGTTAATCTCTCTGGGAATGCATTTATCATTTAGGAAGGTAGTAGAAAAAAAGTATTAATTTGTCCCTGTGCCAGTAAACCTGGCACTAATGAAGTCAGATGCTGCAAAGCAACTATACTGCAAAATGTTTGGTCACCCTGGCTATCATTTTCAATTCTCATCTTCTTTGAGTAGACAATTGTATTAGTTTGTTCTCATGCTGCTAATAAAGACATACCTAAGACTGAGTAATTTATTAAGGAAAGAGGTTTAATTGGCTCACAGTTCCACATGACTGGGGAGGCCTCACAATCATGGTGGAAGGCAAATGAGGAGAAAAGTCATGTCTTACATGCCAGTAGGCAAGAGAGCTTGTACAGTGGAACTCCCATTTAAAAAAACCATCAGGCCGGGCGTGGTGGCTCAAGCCTGTAATCCTAGCACTTTGGGAGGCCGAGACGGGCGGATCACAAGGTCAGGAGATCGAGACTATCCTGGCTAACATGGTGAAACCCCGTCTCTACTAAAAAATACAAAAAACTAGCCGGGCGAGGGGGCGGGCGCCTGTAGTCCCAGCTACTCAGGAGGCTGAGGCAGGAGAATGGCGTGAACCCGGGAGGCGGAGCTTGCAATGAGCTGAGATCTGGCCACTGCACTCCAGCCCGGCGACAGAGCGAGACTCCGTCTCAAAAAAAATAAATAAATAAAAAATAAAAAATAAAAAAACCATCAGATCTCCTGGACTTACTCACTATCACAAGAACAGTATGGGGGAAATGTCCCCTATGATTCAATTATCTCCGCCTGGCCCCACCCTTGACACGGGGCCACACTTGACACTTGGATTATTACAATCCAAGGTGAGATTTGGGTGGGAATACAGCCAAACCATATCAACAATGAATAGAAATAATATAATCTCCTAACTTTTAGATTTCAAATCCTTCTACATAGCCTCTAAAACTTTCGCTTAAAGAATTTGTAAATAACTAGCTCAGATGAAGTGATACCAATACACACACACACACACACACATACATACATATAACCTTTAATCTGTTTTCTGGGCTATATGAGAAAAAAACAGTCTCCTCTGTTCCTTATTCTGCTTTTGCAAAGGCAATCAGTTGGTTCTTTCTGCTGGAAATGGCTTTCCATTTTGTTTCCATTAGGGCATTCAGGTCATGGAGTCACAGGTCTGGAAGGCATCTTAATGTAAACTCTGCCCTCTGCTCAGAAACTGTGCCACAGAGCCTTTCCTCCCTTCATCCAACGTACTAGTTATATTCCTTTTACCTAGTCCTCAAAACCCACCTCAAACACTTTCTCTCAGGAAATCCATCTTCCCTGAGTCCTCAGAATAGAAAAAAAAAAAAAGTCACTCCCTCCATTTCCTCCATTGTAAAGCTCTTGCCACACTGGGTGGCACTTCTGTGCCACTTCTCCTCTGGAGTATGCCCCTCTTGGGGACAGGAGCCATAGGGTCTCCCTTCTCCCTCTGTAGTACTGTATATGGTACAGTGCTTGGCTCAGAGGACAGGCAATAATGTCTCATGAATGGCGTCCTTAGCAGCTCTGTGAAGCCTGCACACATGTATGCTAACATCATCTTACAAGCATCTTTTCCCTTCAGAACAAAAGCTCTTTGAAAGTCAAAATTACTTCTTCTTTAATATTCTCATGGAATTTAGAAGAAGGCATGATAATTTTTGGAACCCCAGATTATGAGGTAGCCCATCATATTAACATATGAAAAGGACAACAAAGTGATACTCAAATAAGAAGGCACACATACCCACGTTCCAACTACATACTGAAAACTATCACTTCCTTAATCTTGTTAATATCTTCCCCTCTCAACATACTGACTGAAGCCAAGAAAAGCTTAGGCTCTCAAACCTACCAACCTAGGAATATGTCAGGAAGCTTCTCCGACAGCACCTCCTACTGATTTACACATGAATCATTGTTTTACAAATGCCAATAGGAAAACATAACAGGAAGAAGTTCTATTTAAGAAAACAACTCCAAACTAATTGGGTTTAAAGTGTTCTTATTCACTGGAGATTAAGGTTTCCTGGTAACTCCAGAATAAACAGGCACATGGAAATTGAAGCTGGTTATTTTTCTGTTTTGTTTTCTTCTTTCATAAAATTAGTGATGAACTCAAGAAAGAGAACCAAGCAGGAAATACAGAGGCCTCTCTATCTTGCTTATTGTCAGGTACAACTTTGGCTAAATTTCCTCTCTCCAGTCCTTACCTAGGTCCAAGGGACCAGCTTGTAACCTGTGGCACACCTGACTAAGGAAATTGACATAGTGGCAAAGGGCTGGCCTCATTGTTTACTGGTAGTGGCAGCAGTAGCAGTCTTAGTATCTGAAGCAGTTAAAATGATACAGGGAAGAGATCTTACTGTGTGGACATCTCATGATGTGAATGGCATACTCACTGCTAAAGGAGACTTGTGGCTGTCACACAGCCATTTGCTTAAATATCAGGCTCTATTACTTGAAGGACCAGGGCTGTGACTGCACACCTGTGCAACTCTTAATCCAGTCACATATCTTCCAGACAATGAAGAAAAAAATAGAACATAACTGTCAACAAGTAATTGCTCAAACCTGCACCGCTTGAGGGGACCTTTTAGAGGTTCCCTTGACTGATCCCGACCTCAACTTGTATACTGATGGAAGTTCCTTTGTAGAAAAAGGACTTCAAAAAGCAGGGTATGCAGTGGTCAGTGATAATGGATACTTGAAAGTAATCCCCTCACTCCAGGAACAGGCACTCAGCTGGCAGAACTAATAGCCCTCACTCGGGCACTAAAATTAGGAGAAGAAAAAAGGGCAAATATATATACAGACTCTAAGTATGCTTAACCATTCCTCCATGCCCATGCAGCAATATGGAGAGAAAGGGAATTCCTAACTTCCAAGGGAATACCTATCAAACATCAGGAAGCCATTAGGAGATTATTATTGGCTGTACAGAAACCTAAATAGGTGGCAGTCTTACAATGCCAGGGTCATCAGAAAGGAAAGGAAAGGGAAATAGAAGGGAACTGCCAAGTGGATATTGAAGCCAAAAGAGCTGCAAGGCAGGACTCTCCATGAGAAATGCTTATAGAAGGACCCCTAGTATGGGGTAATCCCCTCTGGGAAACCAAGCACCAGTACTCAGCAGAAGAAATAGAATTAGGAACCTCACGAGGACACAGTTTCCTCCCCTCAGGATGGCTAGCCACCGAAGAAAGAAAAATACTTTTGCCTGCAGCTAACCAATGGAAATTACTTAAAACCTTCACCAAACCTTTCACTTAGGCATTGATAGCACCCATCAGACGGCCAAATTATTATTTACTGGACCAGGCCTTTTCAAAACTATCAGATAGGGCCTGTGAAGTGTTCCAAAGAAATAATCCCCTGCACTGCAGACCATACATTTCAATCTCTGTATCTTTAACCTCCTTGTTAAGTTTGTCTCTTCCAGAATCAAAGCTGTAAAACTACAAATGATTCTTCAAATGGAGCCCCAGATGTAATCTATGACTAAGATCTACTGCGGACCCCTGGACCGGCCTGCTAGCCCATGTTCCAACGTTAATGACATCAAAGTCACCCCTCCCGAGGAAGCCTCAACTGCACAACCCCTATTACACCCCAATTCAGCAGGAAGCAGTTAGAGTGGTCGTTGGCCAATCTCCCCAATAGCACTTGGGTTTTCATCTTGAGAGGGGGGACTAAGAGACAGGACTAGCTGGATTTCCTAGGCCAACTGAGAATCCCTAAGCCTAGCTGGGAAGGTGACCACTTCCACCTTTAAACACAGGGCTTGCAACTTAGCTCACACCTGACCTATCAGATAAAAGACAGCTCACTAAAATGCTAATTAGGCAAAAACAAGAGGTAAAGAAATAGCCAATCATCTATTGCCTGAGAGCACAGTGGGAGAGACAATGATCGGGATATAAACCCAGGCATTCGAGCTGGCAACAGCTACCCTCTTTGGGTCCCCTCTCTTTGTATGGGAGCTCTGTTTTCACTCTATTTCATTCTATTAAATCTTGCAACTGTAAAAAAAAAAAAAAAAATTTTAAAGTAAAAAAAAATAAATTCCTTCCTTCTCCACTTATCAGTACTTCACCCACTGAGAAGCAGAAAATTTGAATAACTGGATAATCCAGGGTAACAAAAGTAGCAAATGCTAAGAAGAAAAGCCATATGTACACACTTCTTGTTTTGATTTCACACACAGAAAAATGAAGATAATGAAATTTTTTCTCTGCCACTTAAAATGCCAAGAGACAACTCCTTTTAAGAAGAAATTTACATCCAACAACAACAACAAAAAAAAAACCTGCCAAAGAGCTAGTTTGGGACAAGCCATAACTGTTAAACATACAAAAATGAGAGAGTAATATTAGGATATTTAATACATTTATTCAAGGATCATGTTACTTAGGGAGGCATAGAGTAACAAAGCATTCTCCATAACTACCAATAAGAAAAATAGAAAATATTTATATGCCATGCTAACCTTTCTGCATGTTGGCTGCCTACAAATTTCCCACAAAAGTGTAAGAATGATGAAAACAATATTAATGCCAATGACAAAGAGAAGGAGGAAATTCTGATATGCAAGGTAAAAGCTCTGCAACATAAAAGGATAGCACTCACTTTTTCACCTAACATATTAACATCAATGATCCCATTATTTCTTGAGTAATGCTGGCAACTGAGTAGTGAAAAGAAACATATGTTGAATATTATTCTTTTATAGTATATATGCAATATATGGAGAGAGTTCACCATACACTGGTATAGTATGGTCTAATGTTTTACTGTAGTATTGCTGCAGTATACATATTTTAAATGACAGATTTGACAAATATCTTTTATACAAAGAGCACTGCTCCTTTAAAGATAAAACTTAATGTAGGGCACTCATTGAGGAGCTAAACTACTCTACACACACCAAATTTTGTTAACATGTGAGTGCATAAACCCTTTGAAGAAAGGAGGATTATGCAATTATCCCAGTTAACTGAATGCCTTTTATGCATCACAGTTGATTTCATGATTTAGGCCTTGTAGAGTTTCCCAACTACATCAGGAGAAGGGGAGAAGACTCTAGGGACAACTATAGATCAGAACCTGAAAGCTAGACATGGTGGTGCATGCGTATAGTCCCAGCTACTCAGGAGGCTAAGCTGGGAGGATGGCTGGAGCCCAGGTGTTCTAGGCTGCAATGAGCTACGATCACGCCACTGCACTTCAGCCTGGGCAACAGAGCAAAACCCCATCTCTTTAAACAAAACAAAACAAAAACAGAAAAAGAACCTGAGATGCATCCCAAACTGTGCCAACTCCAAGTAAGAGCATCACTCACTTGGAACATCTGTTTCCCACCCTGTTTTCTGCTTCATGCTTCCCTCCGCGGATGAGTCTTCACCACTTACTCACAGCTTCTCCCTCCCCTAACCCCAGCTTTCCCATGATGAACAGCACCACTCCTGGCCCCTCCCTCACTCCATGCTACCTCATGACCCTTCCCATTCTGTTCTCATTCTCACTCCTGATCTTAGCTTCCTAACTCAGTAGAGATGAGTCTGGCTCGGCTGAGTTAACAGAGCATGCCACACAGGTCATGTACACTGTATAGAGGTTTGTTGCTGCATGTGGCACCCAAACCCTGGCCCAAGCAGCTGTGGCTGGAAGAGCAGAGAAACTGAGCCAAGTGGTGCAAAATAAGGCCTTCTCCTCTCCTTTTTCATGCAGGAAGGTAGGAGCTATAACCACATAAACTACAAAGCCTAGAAATTAAAAAGTACTATTTAGGAACAAAAGGAAGTTGAAATAATTGAGTTGGCCAAAAAACAAATGTTAAAGCAACATACTTTATCCAGATAAAATCACAAACACCAAATACATCAAGCCAAAGATCATTGTTAAGAAACCAGAAAGAGTCCCAAACTCAAATAAAGAACTGATTCATGAGATGACAACAAATCATTACTGTAAATCTCCTAGATGAAATTTAGAAAGTAAAGCACCAGAGGTACAAACTTCAAAATGATAAACCTTAGCGTGATTCTGAATCTATTTAAACAAAATACAAAGTACTATAAAATCCATACATTTATTTAGTGTGTTAATTTGCCTCCAGCCTTTTGGTTGTCCCTCTAATATGCCACAATGACCTTAATTCAGAGCCCTACTTAACAAAACTTGCAATTTCAGGCAGAACTTCTCTCACTACAGAAACATATCCCATTAATGTGGGCATGATAATTGCTGATTTAAATAAAAACATTTATCTTGTATTAACAGTAGTCAAGCATAAAGTCAGAATATCGCTAAGTTCTGGCTGCCACCAACAACCTGTATAAACTTGAAAAAAAATCAATCTAAGACTATTTAGACTACAACATCCTTGACTAGAAGAAAAGGACAATACCACATCCAGCTTTAAATTGTATTGATTCTTCTGTGAAGTCATTTTAAATCAGTAAAGCTTAAAGTTCTTTACTAAATGTTACTTTAGCCAGACAAAAAGGCACTACACCCAGCCCATCATCTTAAAGACTGTCACCCTGTGGCTGAGTCCTTTCCCCCAGGTAATTCAAGGAGTCCAGAGAGAAGAAAAAAGCATACAGGAGTTCTCACTATCAATTCAATATCCAAACCAGGTGAAATCTCCCAAAGTGAGGCTTTCCACACTTTCACAGTCCAGCCACCACATCTGCCACATGGTCTCCAAGCTACATGTCAGGTCAAGAGCTTAGAGTGACAGGCACAGCATATGAGTTACATCTATAGAGGCCTTTACCAGCCAGTCAACAGTCTAGAAGTATCCTCATTTCATGTTATGTACCTAGCAGTGACACTGGAGCCAATCTTTTCTCTTCCGTCGGGTGAAGAATGACAAGTAATGTCAATTCTTCATGTCTGTGACCACTGTAACAGTGCCTAAAGGTTATATAATCTTTAGGTACTTCTGGATCACCTTAATATTATAAATATTATGGCCTCACTACAATTGCACTGACCAGGCTCTATCCAAAACACTATACCCAGATATTGTTGCCACATTTTAAATAGGATACTAATCTTGCTACTGCAAGTGAACAGAATGGTAAGGGGTCTGAAAACTAAGTCATATGATAAAAAAGGAACTAAGTATCTTTGGTGTGAAGAAAAGAAAGCATAGAGATGTAAAAAACATCTTTAAAAAATTTTATACCTCTGAATGTCAAAACAAGGGCAAATGGATGAAAGAAAGGGGGAACATTTTTCTAAAAATTAACACTACCTAGAAATGATCCCCCTTGATGATCTGAGACTTGTTCTGTCTTTATAACTGTTATATTAAAGACACAGAAGTAACCTCAGTATGATGAGAAGTCTGACTTCTTAAATGTTTTTCATCAAAAAAAACTGTATGCTCTTAAATTGCAATCATTTATTAATCCATTAACGACTTCAACCTATGTTAGTTATTGTTACCTGTTTTTCTTCATTAGATGGTAGTTGTTTTTAATCCTGATTATAAAAGTAATGGGCGTCCACAATAGGAGAGTACACAAAGAAAATAAAAACCTATCATAATCTCACCACTGAGAGTCATGGTTAACATTTTGGCATAATTCTTGCCCAGTCATTTTTCAGACATAACCATATATAACAAAATGTGAGTCAAGCTATTTATATGCCTTTTGTCCTAATTTTTGTACTTGTCTAGTAACCAATTTCACACGTCATTAAATATTTACAAAAAAAGTATGATTTTTAATGCCTACATAGTAATCCAATGTTGGATATACCACTTTTCAAATATTACATGGCTGAGTACTTAGGTTATTTTTAATTTTATTTTAATTATTACAATACTGTGACAATATCTTTATATATGGATTTTCAGACACGTCTCTGATAATGTTCTATGTAACATATTAAGACTAAGTTTGTCCTATGCCCCCGCTAAGACACAAAGACAATTTGAATCACACGACATTGAAAAGGCAATTAAAAGACACATGATGCAAAGGCAAGGCTCCTAAAATTGGAACTAATCAAATTTACTCCTTCCTCACAAACAGCTAATGCCACCCTCTTCAAAAGTTGCTTCTGACCCACACAAAAATGTTTATGTTTGTATATTATCAGTTACGGTAATTTTTATCTGCATAATGTCAAAATAGTTCCAAAATCTTAGCATCAACCATAAATAAGGAAGTTTGTATCTCAAGATCTTTCAATTAAGGGAAATGCTGACAAGTACAGGAATTAATGTAAGGATTTAACTCATAAAGGGAGAACACTTTACAAAATAATATACAAACCTTTTTAAACTAATGCCAAACCTTTTTAAACTAATGCCAATAAATATCTTAACTAGACCTTTCCCTGGTTACTTGTACAACAAGTCTGTAATCCAGAGTCCTGTCTTGTGACCCTTCTTAAAAGACCTATTTTCATGAATTCAATTTCATTTTCTACATGATCCAACGCATTGAGTTTGGTTTCAAGAAATCATTTTAATCAATAATGACTAAACTTTCATCAGATGTTGATTAAAGATTATTCAATTAAACAAACGGCAATAGGCATTAAGTTATGTTCACTATCATTAAACATACATTTTTAAACAATCTCAATGACATTTCTTGCTTCCATGGCTTTAGAAAGAGGAATAATACAGGTATGTGGTTTTCATAAAGAGGTGTGTGAAATGACCGATGAAATAAAAGAAAAGAATATGCCATTACAATGCAACTTGAAGCAGGTGACTCTACAACATGCTAAGAGAATATAGACTCAAAACCCAGTCTTTCTGTATTCAACTGAACACAAGAACAAAACTGAAAGATAAGAAGAATGAATGATGAGCAAATTACTTGATCTTTTTCTTAATTTCTTCTCACGAACCCTGATTTACTAGATTCTTGATAGAAGATGAGGAGCAAATCATAAGGTATAAAAATAAGATCCATTCTAATCTTTGGTAACTTTCTGAATGATGACTGAACAGCCTTTATGGGGTGGAAAGTTACTCTTCTTTTCTAAGTCTTAATAAGCAGCCAGTTATCCTGGCTAACAAGCAGCCAGTTATCCCTATCTAGACAGTAGTATAAAGAAAACATGACCATGGATTCTGTCACTGGAACATTCTCAGGGCAATAGTATTGTGATCAGTAATAAGAATTCAGCGAATGTTAGCTTCAAGCCCTAAGTTTTCACTACTACTGACACACACTGGTGGTGGTCATCTTCACTCAAGCTTGGGACCGACAGTGTAATGCTGCACAGCTTTCTCAGTGAACCTTCAGAAACCATCAAGACATCAAGTACTTTTCACTGCATACCCTTTTATAAATCTGAATTGTGAGCCATATACATGTATTACCTATTGAAATAAATACTAAAATTAAAGCTTTAAAATATCCGGATCTTATTTAAATCAAATTTGATTTGTGTTTAAGCATAAAGACTCAGTATTAGAAAAAACACATTCATGGGCCAGAGTTACTGAATTCACTTTTAAATAATTAAACCAAAACTTATATCCATTACTAGAGGAAATAACCCACTCAAAATATAAAAATAATGGCTAGTGGAGAAAGCCGAAGTGACTTTATCATCTCTGCTGCCCCTCAATAAAAGGACTCAAGTAGTCCCCATGTAAGACCGTCTAATGCACCCATTTTTAGGTACAGAGGGAACCAAATAGTTATCCCAGGAATTTTCCCCAGAAGACAACACTTGCTATTTTCCAGTCTGAAAACACCTAAAGTAACGTTTGTCTAAAAACAGTGAGTTTGAAAGTTTTAAAAATATACCACATAAGCCATCAATATCTCATTTTTTCAGTCTTACTGTTAGTCTTTGTGACAAGGCATGGTTTATAGGTCAGTTTTCCAAATAAATATCCAGTATATTCAAAGAGTATAAAATAGCCCTACATTAAAATATATGATGTATACTTTGAGAAAAAATACTGTACATAACCCAATGCAACAAAAAAACCTGGCTTTCATCAATTACAATGATGACTGGATTTTGTCTTCTTCAACCATTGGGATTACAGATTCCTAACGCAGTTTGCTTTGATGAGTCACATGTGTAATACAATCACTGACCCTATCCCCACCTAAAATACTGTAACCCATTTTCCCCTCCAAGATCTGACCATAGTCATTTCACAAGAGAAAGAAAAAAAGAACTGATTAAAAGGAAATAGGACAGACAGTGAGTAAGCCATGAACAACTGCCCAAAGAACTGTTAAAAACCTGGAAGATTGTTTCCATGTGTTTCCATTAGATAGAGTTGCCATTAGGAGTGGACAGAGAATACTGATAAAGTTATATCCATTCCCGCCTTTTGTAAGTGTAGTTAGAGCCAAAGAATAAAAAGTACAATTACAAGATAACTTTGCAAAGTTTTAACACAGAAAAACATCTGGAATGGATCCAATGCAAATACATAGTTTAATCTGTAATCCCATCAACCAGGGAATATTAAAAATCACTTAACATACATTTTTAATACACACAGAAAAAAGACCAAGGGTGTACAAATAGTTCTCTTTCAAAGGCAAGATTACAGGTTGGCCACTGTGGCTCATGCCTGTAATTCCAGCACTTTGGGAGGCTGAGGTGGGTGTATCACTGGAGGTCAGGAGTTCAACACCAGCCTGGTCAACATGGTGAAAGCTCATCTCTACTAAAAACACAAAAATTAGCTGGGTGTAGTGGTGCATGCCTGTAATCCCAGCTACTAGGGAGGCTGAGGTGGGAGAATCATTTGAACCTGGGAGGCAGGGGTTACAGTGAGTCGAGATCATGCCACTGCGCTCCAGCCTGGGCAACAGAGCAAGACTCCATCTCAAAAAAACACAAAAAACAAAAACAAAAAGGCAAGATTACAGATTATTCTTTTCTCTTTTTGCATGTCAATTATATACTCATTGTAGACAATTTAGAAATGACTTGTGATTAAAAAAACAGATTTAGTATAAAAGACTAGGCAGTTAAAAATCTATAGATCAGACTGAGTATCAAAATGTGACAAATAACATCTACAGTCTTAGTAAATTTTACTAATTAAATTTTTCTACAGAATCATCTTCTCCATTAAAAGGTATTATAGTTTGAACTGTCCTCCAAAAAGTCATATGGTGAAGTACTAATGCCTGGGACCTCAGAATGTGACATTTGGAAATAGGGTCACTGCAGATGTGTAATAACAAGATGAACCCACACCAGAGTAGGGTGGGCTGCTAATCCAACATAATTGGTGTCTTTATTTGGACATAGAGACAGGGAAAATGCCATATGAAGATGAAGGCAGAGATCCAGGTGATGCTTCCACAAGCAAAGGAACACCAAAGATAACCAGCAAACCATGAGAAGCTAAAGAAAGCCATGGAACAGATTCTCCCTTCCAGCCCTCAGAAGGAACCAACCCGTTGACACCTTGATCTTGGGTTTCTAGCCTCCAGAACTGTGAGGTGATAATTTATCATAGTTAAGCCACCCAGTTTGTGGTATGTCAGCCCTAACAAACAAATACAAAAAGTTTCAAAGTATACCACACGAAGAAATTACACTTTGATTACAGCATTTTTTCCCCTAGCAATCTCATTTTTGGTGAATAGTGCCTGCAAAATCAATTTTTTTCTCCAAATGTCCCAGCCCCTCCCCTCCCCTCTATTGTTGCTATTAGGTAAGACTACATAACTAAGTTTTCTCCCACAGAGTATGAAAGGAAGTGACAGATGCCACATTCAGGCCTGGGCCTAACAACCATGGCGTGCCTCTCTTCAATACTCTGTCTCCCTCACCAGCACACAACTGGACATGGTGGTGACCAAGCTTCAACAACAGAGATGAAGGCCATGCTTAGCGGCAACCCAGATATGTCTTAGAAGGAGCCTGGGTCACTGAATGACAGCATGGGACACAGCTACCAACCCAGCTGGAAGATTCTCCTTAGAATGCTATGTGAGAGTACAACAAATGACTCTGCTCTTTAAGACACTATATTGTTGGGGTTTGGGGGATTTTTTGCTATAACATCTTAGCCTTTTACCTTTTATCCTTTATTAAGTGTTTGGGAAATAAATCATTTCAAACTCATGCAGTAAAACAGTGTATAGAAAACTGGGTAGATCTCTGGAAAAAATAGTAACATTGACTCAATGGAAGAAGTGTATAATATGCTTAACAATTACTATTACAGCTTCAAATTTGAGATAATATGTTTGACAATCTTACTATCTGTTAAACTGAAATGTAAGCTCTTAAAGGAAATACACCAATTCTTATTTTGGAAGATTTTTAAAATTAATTTTATTATTTTCTAATTCAAAAACTTTAATGAGAGTAATTAATTAAATCGAGCAAAACTTAGTCATATTATGATTTTACATATATTTTTACAGTACAAAAAACCATAAAGTTATATATGAAAGTCTCACACTCCTTCTCAAATCTCCATATAGGGAAAGGCACTATGAAGCTAGGCAGATATCCTTCCAGGCTTAGAAAAGTTGAGTAGTTGAAGTTTAAACTCAGCTAAAGAGAGATTTTAACTTTTGCCATGCACACCTCAAAGTAAAAACTAAGAAACATTACAATCATAAGCCTAGATCCTTCATATTTGCATTACTTTAGAAACAGAAAAATATTTCTTCGAAGATGCTAGTGAACGGCAATGCAGCCTATTTCTTAAGTGTTTCCCCAAATGTCATTATGTAAAACTAGAATACGTGTGACTGCATGCACGTTCCTGGAGGACAATTCAGTATTTCTCCATTACTTCATTCTACTGTAGATGAACCATAATGTCTACTTCTGTCTAGTCAAAACAGTGAAAAATGACTCTTCTGGAATTTGGGCTGTTTCTAAGTTAGAAATTTTCTGCTGGATGAGTATGCAAATCCTATATGGACACCTGTCTATGGAAAAGACACTTCCTATTGAACCAAAGAAAAAAATGAGAAGATAAAATGTACTCCCATCTAGTTATTCAGAGACCTCATTAATCTGTGACCAAGAATAGAATCTATGACTCTAACTCATAGTTTGTGGGATACACACATGTTCCTGGATTCAAACGTGTTTCCATTTAAACTACTGGAATGTATATATGTCTCTGCAAACAGTGAGAAATATTAACAAATCTAAGAATGAAAGTCCAGTATGATCATATACACCATATTTTGACTCAGCTTTTAAAATGTCTGAAATCACAAAGGTGAAGCATCTGCTTTTTACATCTATCTGTGAGTTAAATAAGAACAATGAAGAAGAATCCTTCCACAGATAGCATCTATTTTTACCATCAGAGTCAACCCAAGGCAAATCTATGATTTCTGCTATTTGTTTCTTTTTCATTTTATTTTTCTTTTCTTTTTTTTTTTTTCTTTGAGACATTTTATTTTCTTATTTTTTTTTCTTTGAGTCTTACTCTGTCACCCAGGCTGGAGTGCAGTGGCGCGATTATGGCTCACTGCAGTCTCAATTTCCTGGGCTCAGGTGATCCTCCCACCTCAGCCTTCAGAGGAGCTGGAAGTACAGGTGCACAACATCACACCTGGCTAATTTCAGTTTTTTGTTTGTTTGTTTTTGTAGAGGAGGGATTTCTCCATGTTGCCCAGGCTGGATTATCCTATCCTATCCTATCCTATATCCTATCCTATATCCTATCCTATCCTATCCTATCCTATCCTATTTTATGACACAGTCTCACTCGGTTGCCCAGGCTGGAGTGCAGTGGCACGATCTCAGCTCACTGCAACCTCTGCCTCCTGGGTTCAAGTGACTCTCGTGCCTCAGCCTCCCAAGTAACTGGGATTACAGGCATCTGCCACCACGCCTGGTTAACTTTTGTATTTTTAGTAGAGACAGGCTTTTGGCCAGGCTGGTCTCAAACTCCTGACCTCAAGTGATCCACCCATCTCGGCCTCCCAGAGTGCTAGGATTATAGGTGCACACCACCATGCCCTGCCCCAGGCTGGTCTTCAATTCCTGAACTCAAGTAATCCGACAGCCTCGGCCTCAAAAAGTGGTGGGATTACAGGTATGAGCCACTGCACCCAGCCTATTTGTCTTCCCTTGTCTTATCCTGGTTGCTAACCCTGTCCCCAGCTAAGGCCAGGGCATTCTGAAATGCTTAGGTATTGAGTGTAAGTTGGAGATTAAACAATGTCAGATAACACCAAGTCAGGGGGTATAGTACCTAAACTGCAACAGCCTGAGACTATAAAGCAAGGGTGGAAAACTTGTAGTCTGGCACATTCTATTTGGCCAGTAGAACATTTTAAAATTTGTTTTAATTTAAGTATCTTTAGAAAAGATCCCCCACCATATTCATCATATAGGATAGTGTACCTCACCTTGCACAATAAACCCCTTCTACATCACACGCCAGCCAAACGAAGTATGAATGCCACATGAATTGATCCACCTCTGAGCCCTCTTACATTTTGTTTATTTGCCTTCAAGCAAAAATTTCATTAGATTTTCCCTGGAAGGAGCCTTCTTGGAATGGTTATGTCTCACACAGCATCCCCCCTTTTCCTGGCTAGCTCTGTTTCCAGCTCCCCTATGGAAACCTGTTCTCCTAAACATGAAGGGGAGCGTTCGGGGGCTTCTAGGGTAGCTACTGAGATAAGTATATTTCCTCTTACTTATCACCATGACAAGAGTAAAAGGCAACTTACCTTTTGAAAAAAGTCTTCCCCACTTCTGCCTTTCCCTTCAGCAGCAGCTGTAAATAAAAATGTGCACATTTAAAATACTTTTTCAATGTACGTATTCAAAAAACTTTCGAGCATCAGATATGAGAATGCAAAAGCAAACAAGATGCCAGCCTCGCTCTCCCACAGCTCAGTGCCTGCTAATATGCCTCACTGTGATGCAAAATTGGTAAAGACTAGCACGCTAATCCATCAATTACACATCTCTAGGCTATTTAACACTCTTTTGCTTTGTCTGAAAGACTCACGAACACCTACACACTTAGATGATGAAAGTGATCTCGGCCTTTCATAGTTAAAGAACTATATGAATAAATGCAACTCTCAAAGTAATCAACTGTAACATTCCAAGCACTTCCTATTTGTGATCAATCCCAGGCAGAAGAGGCTGCCTTGTCAGCAGGTGGCTCATGTATATGGCCTACTTCTAAGCTGTTTCCATTTTATGCTTTACAATGAGTATATATTCTACTTAAATTTTAGTTGGCATCATATACTTTTAATTCACTCCTTCAGTTGTATATACAAAAAGAGAAAAAAAGAAAAACAGAATTAAACAGTAATGGTGAAGGTCACAGCCCACAAAATTGCATGTAACATTAATTAAAATATCACTGTATTTGAACATCATTTTTATAGATAAATGGTAACCCATGAATATAGGACAAACCCACTTCTCAGTCTGTGTTCATAAGTCATGTGACTATGAACATTCTGTATTCATTTGTGTTGCAGGGTGGGGAATTTGACAAAAGGAGAGAAGCGATAAAAGAGCCAATAGCATCTTGCTTGCAACAGACTCAGGCTGCATCTTTCTAATGCCAAAGAGGACTCTGATTCGGGTGTAGGGTGGAATAGTGCTTAATGAGAGAAGCCTGGCCAGGACAAAGAAAGGTACTGAAGTGAAAAGTACTGGAAATTAAAGTCTGGAAGACCACAGTAAACCAAACACCTGCTAGGCAATACCTCAGCACAGCCATGTTTGTGAGCAGAAGTGCATGTGTGTGTGTATCCAGAACACTTGTTAAAATGACTCAAGACCCAAGAAATAGGGCAGAGCAATCACTTAAGAATTACATCTGTCAATTAGCAAGTTTTGACAAGCATCTACCATAACTTTGACACTGTTAAGTGAAAGATTCAAAATTTGGGAGGCCGAGGCAGATGGATCACGAGGTCAAGAGATCAAGACCATCCTGGCCAACATAGTGAAACCCCATCTCTACTAAAACAAAAATTAGCTGGGTGAGGTGGTGTGTGCCTGTAATCCCAGCTACTTGAGCGGCCGAGGCAGGAGAATCACTTGAACCCAGGAGGCGGAAGTTGCAGTGAGCCAAGATTGCACCACTGCACTCCAGCCTGGCAACAGAGTAAGACTCTGTCTCAAAAAAAAAAAAAAAAAAAAAAAAAAGATTCAAAACTTCAGAAATTCTCTCTGCCCTCAAAGAAATAACAAGTATTTAAATTCTTTTTTCACCAACTTAAATTTTACAGTTAAATATAAGACACATTATCTATTTTTGTAGAAATGTGTATTTTTTACCAACACACTTTTACCCAAACAACAGATTGCAGAGTACATGTTTCTGGAAATTCCAAGGACAATCTGAAAAAACATAAAAACAAGGGCTGAAAAGGAATTTAAAAATTGCCTTCTAATGTGTGGTAGGGCTGAATAATGACTCCCAGCAAAGGGGTTCATGTACTAATCCCCGGAATCTTACACGGCAAAAGAGATTTTGTAGATGTGATTAAGTAAAAAGATAGGAAGATTATCCTGAATCAGCCAGATGGGCCCAATGTAATCGTGCCCTTAATGAAAGAAGCAGGGGGCTCAGAGTACAAGAAAGTGATGTGACAATGGAAGCACAAGGAGAGATGGTTACATGACAACAAAGGACAGATCAGAGATGATGAAGATTTGAAGACAGAGGAACAAGCCATGAGCCAAGGAATGTAGGTGGCCTCTAAGAGTTGGAAAAGTCAAAGAAATTATCTTTCCCTATGGCCTCTGTAGAGAGTCCCGTCCTGCTAACACCTTGCTTTCAGCCCAGTGAAAACCACTTCGGATTTCAGACCCAAAAAGTAAGATTTCTGTTGTTTTAAGCTACTACACTGTGGCAACTTGTTATAGCAGCAAAAGCAAACTAACCTATAATGCTAACGTCTTTTTAACTTCTCTTTTTGAACAAATTCCTCATCATCAATAGCATGAACTGCACCCAGACACTGTCATGCCAAGTGTCAGATTTCCGCCCAAGCAGAGGACCAAAGGGAGGGGGTGGATGAGTGGCGAGCAGCTGAAAGAACACTTGAGGAATCATAGGGAGTTGTGACATGGCTTTATTCTCTCTCTTGGTGCAAGTGAGCCTGTGCGCCAGCCTGGGCGTGAACCATGGGTGCAAACCTGGGCGCAAGTCAACCAAGGTGCAAGTCATATGTACAGTGTTAGCAGGGTAATTATACCTTTTACAGACAATAGTGGCTGCGAGCCAAGCACGAGCTCACATGGATGATCACCACGTGATGTGGTTATGTAATGAGTGAAATTGTGCACGTGCGCTCCAAACTCCAGACTCACATGCTAGACCAGATGTCTGCCTTGGCCTATTCTTGATCACAGCAGATCCATTTTCCTTACACTCCACCCACTAGGCCAAGGGAGACACAGGACTTGGACACACAGGTCCAACACATAGGCCTCATACATAGGCTCTGGGCATGCAAGCCAGGCCCCAGACACACAGGTCTGACACAAGGCCCTATACATAGGCTCTAGATACACAGGCCCCAGACACTCAGGTCCAACATATAGGTCTTACATTCCACCCCCTAGGCAGAGGGAGTTTTTCTAGTGGGGAGACATGCCCACAGGGTGGAACCCTGGATCCAGAGGCCACAGCAGTAATACAGGAACAACAACTCCAGGTTGTGGTGGGCAACCACCTCATGGTGACATTACACCAATGTTGCTTTATACATTTAGTCAAGCTTTTATTTCCCTGCCTTTAGGAGCACTGGAGCAGGCAACAATAGGTTACCATTAATCCCTATATCTGGTCAGAGGAGGTCATCCTTCCTCCCATAGGTTTAGCCACATGGCTTGGCCCTATATGGGCCGGTGACCAACTAACTGGCCACTTCTGTTACTTTTAAGTAGTTAACCACAAGGCTAAGCCTCAATAAACTACCAAGCTATTGCTGCAGATTACCGTTGGTGTCACCACCTTGGTGCTCACCATTCACACTGCCCTGATTTCAGCCCATTGGCTACTTTGTCCACACCTCGTATCAAATCATGTGGCATCAGTGCTAGGGTGAACTGTGACAGCAGTCCAGGCAATAGCAGCACCTAAGCTAGACCCATTCGTATACCATGCTCTATCAGGAATGGAGGAGTGCCTCAGGCCCCATGGCCTTATCTTGCATTAGGACTACAAGTCCTAAGACCTCTTGCAACTCTGCTGCTAAGGGATTTGTACTCCGTGTACTCCACTGCTCCAAGTAGGCACCACACTTCGCTCAAGTGGATGTCTGTGCTAGCCCATTCTGGGGAGTCATTATCCATGAAGGCATCCATCCCACTATCAGCTAAGTCATCCGCACGACGACTGTAGCCCACCCTGCCATGCTCTCATGCCTAGATTTAATCTAGGCAAGGGGAGTGTTGTCACTTCTAAATCTGCAAGAGCATCAGAAGTTAACATAGTATCATTAACAAGACCATGACATATGGTGGGGCTATGCATATAGCCCTGCAGCAACACTGTGAAAGCTCACTATTGCCCTCCCATGAAGGCAAACTGTTCCTGACTCTCTGGAAAAGAACTCATTGGCCAAGTCCACCACATAGTGGTACTGTTTCAGTTTTGTCAAGTCCATTGATAGACGGCATGGCTGCCAAGCCATGTGAAATATCCATGCCCAAAACGTATCTGTGCTGGTGTCTACCAGCACCAGCACTCGCTGGTGGGGGAACAGTGGACTGTGGACTGTGAACTCCACATGTGGCCTCCAGTCATCTGGTGTTTCCCCAATTCAAACCTCAGTCAGTTCCCTCGTCATACAGAAAAGGCTTTACACCCCCAGTTGGCTATAGCACATGTGTAGTCTTTGAGCTGAAGTGCCCAGGTGGGACCAGGTTTGTGCAGCAATGTCCTTCTCCCACTTGGGCATTTTCTGGAATTGCACAAAGTTAAGAGTACTTCATTTGGCTGCTTATCGATTTTCTCTCAGTCAATCCTGGCCAAAATCAAATCAATCCACATCTGTGAGCATGTCACTTGTTGGGGCCCCCTTTTCTCCAGTCGGGGGACTCATGCAGGCAGGGCATCTTCCTCTTCTTTATGGTGCAGACTCCTCAGTCCCACCAACAGCTTCCTCAGTATCAGAGTGGGGGGTCTCTGGCTGAGACAACAGCCCCAGGCCTGCATTCACGGCAGCTTCTAATTCCTTTTCCGAGCTCTGTAGCCGGGCCTCCAGGCACGCTGCCTGTGCCTGAAGGTCCCCATTTATGGAAGCTTCTAAATCCTTTTCTGAGCTGTGTAACCAGGCCTCCAGGCACCCAGCCTGCACCTGGAGGGCCCTTACCTCTGCTACATCCCTCAGGGACTCAGGGTGTACTTTTCATAGTGCATTCAAAAATGCCTAACCAACTCTGCCGGCAAAAGCTCACTCCTTCTCAGTGCTCTGCACTTCCAGCTGCTTCAGCACCTTTTCCATGCTTGTGGAGGACCAATCTACTGCCACCTAGGTTTCCACCAGAGCCCATTAAACAGTATAGCTGCCACTGGGCACCACAGCCCATGTTGCAGTCACATGCCCAACCTGAAATCACTGGGGACCAAAGGCTCACTCTCCTCAGTATCCTGCCGACTATGCCAAGTGTCACGCCAAGTGCTACGTTCCAGCCCAAGCTGAGGAACGAGGAGTGGATGGATGAGTGGCAGGCAGCTGAAAGAACACTCGAGGAATTGTAGGGGATTTCAACATGGTTTTATTCTCTCTCTTGGCACGAACAAGCTGACTGGGGCACAAGCTGCATGTAGTGTCAGCAGGGTAATTACACCTTTTATGGAGAATAGTGGCTCTGAGCAAAGCACGAGCTCATGTGGGTGGCCACCTTATGCGCTTCATGTGGTGTGGTTACATGACGAGTGGAGTTGTGCGCCTGCACTCCAAACTCACTGAGTCATGCTAAACTGGATGTCTGCCTTGGCTTATTCCTGACCGCAGCACATCCGTTTTCCTTACACACTGATATAGGCCGTTTGAATCACACATTTCTACAAACAGTCTCTGTAGTCTGCTCTGCAAACAATGATTTTCATTCTCTAACTTGAAAATATACCAATATTAAAACTCAATAAAAATATAAAAAGTAAAGTTGAACAAACTTCTAAGCAAACTGGCAACTGTGGGTGGCCCTAGCTAAAGGGAACACCCAGGCAAGATAAAAGGTCAGTGCCCAAACCTAATGACAAGTGTCTTGGGGGGCACTTAGCCAATTCTTGGCTGTCTTTGTCTAAGGCTAAAAATAGTTTTAAAAGAGCCACCTTCAATGATACCCACTTTCACATGGCAATAAAAGTAGCAGATAAGGACATGGAGGTCAAAAAAAATATCTAGTGGCATTGAGGAAACTCTTCTGTGAAAAGGAATTTTTAGAATCAAAGATATTTTCAAAGGTCTATCAAGCAAAGTAGATAATCACCCTTTTTACCACACGAAATTCCTGCACAACTTAAAAATCATCTGTTGAAATTTCATTATACAACTATATTTATTACAGAAACTTCCTTGAGGAGACTTATTTTGCTCAAGACAAACTCATTATATCACACTTTGTCATGCCCCTTCATTCCAAGTCCATCAAAACACTAAACAGCCTTCACAGAATGGCCCTTCAACTTCCAGATGAATAAAAAGGGGAAAATTTCCTAAGTTAGACCTAAACTACTATTAACTCTGTTCTAGGGGGGAAAATCACTAAAATTTAACCAGAAACCTGCACCTTTAGCAAGTTTACAATTTGAGGGAAAACAGCAGGCAAGGAGCCAGAAATGGCAAATTACATTCACTGGCACCAAAAATCTTTGGACTTTTTTTACTCCAAGTGTTTGTGTGCAAGAAATTCTAAATCTGAGCCTGATTTTACCTCAATTCTGATGTATCCATTTTCCAAGCCCAAAAATACCTTGGTAAAAGACCCTGATGAGCTGTTGGTTAGATGGTCTCAGGTGCAAATGGTGTTGAGTCCCAATCATTAGCACTTCCTAGGAAGAAGCATCCTCATTTCATTCCCAGGATGCCAGGTCACCTGAAGGACTTTCACTGACCCCAAGCAGACAAAGCTATCAAAGGCCACAAGAGCCTATTAAAAGAGTGACAATTCACTAAAAGTCTTCTCTTCCCCCAAACACGGATTCTTCTGAGCCCAAATTTGAGAGTCTAATTCTCCCACTTAGTTTACATTCATCAGTATCAAAATATAAAGTCTTTCCAAGACATGAGAGATTGGGGAAAAGGGTATCACTGAAGAACATTTTTCTCAATATAAAATTAGGCATTTTAAATGCTCATTTAAAAAAAAATAAGATAAATAAAATAAAATGCTCATTTTACAGACCCAGAAAAGCTGACACTTTCATTTCGCAAATACTTACAACTTAGGTTCAACGCTAATGAATCAAAACAGGCAAGGCCCTACCCTCATTCAAATTACAACCCTGACCTGTACAATATTCAAAGCAACCTAACTGGTGAGATTAAGCCAAAGTTAAAATTCAGTTCTCCTAGCAACTTTCCCAGAGGGTTTTTCAGTCACAATTCTACCCAAATTAAACTTATTATCAATTTAATTTAGCTATTCTCATTCTAGACAATGCATTAAAAAGTGAATCATTTCACTCCTAACCCAACTGGACAACTACTGTTAAACCTGAAGAACAAAGGGCACTTACAGGGAGACCATTAGAGAGTTGGATTAGAAGAAAAAATATATACGAGATATGATAATATCTTGACTCAAATAATTTCCTTTTCATTATATTTGGAGGGCAAAATGGTGCCTGTGAAATGAGCCAAACCATACTTTATGTCATGGTATTGCTTGACCTTTGAAGTCTGATTACACTCTGTGCTAAAATACTTCTATTGAGTCTTTGCAATCTTAGACACTGATACTCCCTCATCTTTTTTATTCCACAGTAACATGAGCATACATATAATGATTTAGCAGGTTTTTCTTAAACTGTCTTTACAATATAACTTCTGCCTGATGTTCCAAAGTTTATTCACTCGAATGTAAAAACCCTGGATTATTCCTGCCAATGAAAGCAATTGTCTTTATTTTCATGACATAGAACCCCAGGAATAAATTACTTCAATACTACTGAAACGTGGCTGGCTGAATGTGCAGGTAAAGCATTTCATATTTTAAGCTGAACAATCCATTTTTTATGTTTATTATAATTTCTCCAATGCTTTGCCATATTTTATTTCATATTTTTGCTTCACAAGAAATATGGGATGGCAAAAGCCACTGCCAATAAAAACAGCAAAAGTTGAAACAGGTGTAAACTATTACAATTCCCCCAAACTACACAGCAAGTCCAGTTAATGACTGAATTAAATGGGAGGAGGGGGGAGCTTGACTTTAAATTCTTCCTGGGGCACATGGAAACTTCTGTTTAAATATCCTTTTCATTTTAAAATGCTTTTCTCTTATAACATCTCATGCTTTATGTATACAACTCTAAAAACACAAGGACTATGTTCTTCACATTTCATACTTCACAATTAAAGTATGAAACATCTTTAAACATTACCTTAATAAACAATGGGGTTTCTTCCCCTTTGGAATTTGGCAAGAAAAATCCAAGTTCAAATTATAAAAATAATTGACATGTAATTCTTCAAATCCATAAAGAATCAGGGCATTCCTCTCCATCTTTTTTTTTTTTTTTTTTTTTTTTTTTTAACACAACTCAACACATTTGCAACTAAGAGGGCTGCTGTGCCTTTAGGTCACTTGAAAGATAAACAGTTATTCAGGTAGCCTAATTCTTGTACAAAATTATTCTACTCAAAATTTAAAACATTCCCTTATTGCATCAATTTAATCCTTATGCTAAAAGAGCTATGCCATATATTTTATTCTGTATATTAACTGCTTCCAGAAAACTGTATGTTAACTGTTTCCCTGACAACCCAGCAAATTCAACTGAAAAAGGAATCAGCACAAAAGATGTAGAAGATGCAGTTTCTAGATATTCCCAGAGAAACTTTTTATGTTCATGAATTATATCTTGCACTTTGGACTGGCATGCAAAGCTCTGAGAGCCAACTGAGAAAAGAGTAGTCGTTAAGTTTATTCTTAAAGTTTCTTCCACTTCTGAATTAAAATCATAGTCATCATTAAAATTAAAATCATAGTCATCATTAAAATACTCTAACCAACTGAAGAACACTTCTAACTTTAAATTTCAACAGTGGAAAGTGTCATCTGAATGCTGTATCTCATAAATGTGAGAATTTTCAGACCCTACCTTTCCCCTAACTCTCTACCTAATTATCAGGCTTCACTGTGAACATTTCAAATTCACCGGCCTGTAAAAAAGTTAAATAAATAGGCCTGTTGAGAAAAATCAAGAATAGACAAAAATAAATATGATTTTTCTCTTAACAGTAGCTGGATTAAGGATGGCTTTCTTCTTCATTTTTAGTATTTTTTTCTTAAATATTGTTTTATTTTGCAGTTAAATTCCCATGGTCAAAAATGCAACCTTAACTTGGTTTTTTAAAGTATAAAACAGAATGTACAGGCTGGGCACAGTGGCTCACACCTGCAGTCCCAGCACTTTGGGTGCCGAGGTGAGAGGATCACCTGAGGTCAGGAGTTTGAGACCAGCCTAGGCAACATGGTGAAACCCTGTCTCTACTAAAAATAGAAGAAAAAAAATTATCTGGGAGTGGTGGTGCATGTCTGTAATCCCAGCTACTTGGGAGGCTGAGACAGGAGAATCTCTTGAACCTGGGAGGTGGAGGTTGCAGTGAGCCAAAATCGTGACACTATACTCCAGCCTGGGCAACAGTGCGAGATTCTGTCTCAAAAAAAAAAAAAAACCAGAATGTACAGAATGGCTTAAATTCTGTATAAAAGTCTATACATGTACATATATAATAAACAAACATGTATTTAGATATATGGATACATAGTGAATATGTCAGAAAAAAGACTGAAAGGATAAATATCAAAATATTAATAACAGTTGTTATTTGAGTGGTAGAATTCTTGGGTCTGCTTATCATTTTTTCTTTGTATTTTTCAACATACCTTTAAATGGTTTGAATTGCTTTTTAATTAGAAAAAATTCAGGTAAAAATTATTTTTAAGTCTTCCTTCCTATTTGAGAATGAACCAAGGTTTCACCATTACTGGTCTGTCACAGCATTATTTTCAGCCCACCGTGTATAAGGCAATTATTGGCAAAAGTACGAAAATCAAATGTAGATATAAGCTGCCTAAGGAGACACAATGAGTAATGCAATATCAGAGATAGATAACAGACAATCAATAACATCATACCAGGTACAGATCTTAGGCTTTAACCAACCTAGTACTTTCTAGAATGAAACACTGATTTTGTGCAGCTCTCAGTGGAGAAGTTTTAATCATTTAGGCCTATAGTAGAATCTTCGCAGCTGAAAACAGTAAAAAATTTAATATTTGGAAAACCTCTTGTGAGTTATAGCAAAACTCAATAGCTAGCCAAAGAAGACAGAAATAGACACCCTTCAAAATGTGTGTACCACAAAAAGAAAAATGTATATACATACATTACCAATCCTAGGCTGTTTAAAAACAAAACCCACTTTCGCTGAAAGGTCACATCAAATGAAACATGAAATAAAACAGAAATTTACCCCATTATAAAACAACTCTGTGGCTCAGAATAAAAACAAAAAAGAGAGAGAGATTACCCATGGCAATTTGGGACAAGAGAATGGTCCAATAATTGAACTATCCAAGACATCCTTTGAGGCTGTGTTTTAAAATTTCATTTCCCACAACATATTTTAACAGAATAAGAATTAGATTATGATGGAGGTTAGGGGGAGGATTCCTAATCCATCTAACAGCGGGGACCACTGCTGCTCCATAAGACTTTGCAGATTATACACACTTCTCAAAATGTGGATTGCAGGGGATTTTTTTTCACATGTCAAATCTTTTTCCTGCCAATATTCCAATGCCGGGAACAATCTAAGACAGTGCTGGCTCTGCCACACTCAGGGCACAACAGAAAGCAAGCAAAGGCCAGCATTCTCTCATCTAGGGGATTTTAGTTTCAGAAAGCATCTGTTGCTATTAAATGTAGGGAAACATATATTCGCAAAAATCTGAGAACAACTATATTACTCACTGCTTTAAGCAACTTTTAGCTTGCACTCTTTCAGTAACTCTTGTTAAGGGTTTATTCGAACTTCAAATTTATTGGCCTGACAATGAAGACTTCTGGTGGACTGATGACCCAAACATATGTCAATGGAATTTCAGTCCAATGATTAACAGAAACGTTGGTCATGTCAAATGTCTCGCTTTCAGACGCTATTTCTTCTTATATAAGCAATCCCTGAAGCATCGTTTAGTCTGGCCTGAGGTCATAACACTATTTGAAGACTTTGGGTATTTACATAATTTCATTTTTTTTTAGGAAAACAACCCTAAGTCTTTACCAAAATCTAAACAATGTTCATAGTTTAATGGAATTAGGAATACCTAATACACCACAGTGAGATTACGCTGATCTTCCTGTAGAACTACGCCATCCAATGCGACAGCCACTGGCCACATGTGCCTCGTGAACATTGAAAGTGTGGCTAGTCTGAATTCACATATGTTGTGGTATAAACTGCAAACAGGATTTTGAAAACGTAGTAAAAAAAGAATGTACAATTCTCAATAATATTTTGATTATATGTTGAAATGATATTACTTCTATATATTGGGCTAGACAAAGAAATATTATAAGACTAATCTTACCTGTTTTGCCTCACTCTTCTTAATGTGGCAATAAAACATAAAATTATATTTGTGGTTCACATATTTCCATTTTACAGCACCGCTACAGGGAATGATAACTAACTTTGCTGTTATCCAAGAAGGATTGAAAAGTTTCAAGTAGAGCACACAGCTACAGGCTATGAGGAACTGAAAACAAAGAATATTTCCAAATAGTAAGAGTCAGCAGCTTGATATCAAAGTTCTATCTGTTTTAACCTCCTGGGAACATTTTGCAGGAGGAAGGAAAAGGTTGACTGGCACTTTTAGGGATGGTGGGAAGGTTAAAAAAATTAGACCAGTTTGAATAAAATATGTAACATTAATAATCATTTCCTTAATCTCCAGCTTTGGCCCAGCCCAAAGCCATGAAACTATTTAAGAGTTTATGTGGATGGTTATTTAATGGAATGAAGTTTATATTTCTTTTGTATTTGTAATAACATGGCAATGGGGCAAGCCAACTTGTTTTAAATCAGAACCAAATGTGTTCCAGGCATGTTTAAAGTTCAGGTTATACGCAGAAATCCATGACAAGGCAGTCTGTTTTGCTATTTTCTCCACCAAAACTGGAGGCTGACGGAGGGCAAAGAAAAGACATGCCTGCTTTCACCAGGGCTGCTTATTCATCTTTATGCTAAAATACTCACTATTTATTTATATAAAACTTATTTAGCAACAGGGCACAGAGAGAGGAGATAAAAGTCATGGAGTCAAAAAAGTCTAGGTTCAAATCTAGGTTTGCCATTTACTAGTGGCATAACTCTGGGCAAATTCTTCAGTCTCCCTCAGGCTCTGTTTTACCCCTGAAATATGCAAAGCAGCACCCTGTAAGCATTTAATATGGAAGCCTTCCACTTTGACCTCTAAGGACTTATAGTTGTGTAATAAAAACGACAAGACTAAAACATTACAGAAGAGTCACAGATGATTAAGTACAGGAATTCAAAGAATAACTACTGTAGAGACTTTTGAACTGATTATTTCATGTAGAATTTAGACATGAGGACATGGGGAAAGGGAA
This sequence comes from Piliocolobus tephrosceles, assembly GCF_002776525.5. NCBI lineage: Eukaryota > Metazoa > Chordata > Mammalia > Primates > Cercopithecidae > Piliocolobus > Piliocolobus tephrosceles. Next base: position 54,579,663 of record NC_045442.1, on the reverse strand, counting down.
TTCTGGGCAGAGAGAATGCTGTGAATACTCATGAATGTCTGATTCCAAAACTTCGTTTTCTTTTTTCAATGCCTCAGAGCACTTGAAAGAGCACCTGTGCCTAGGAGCCAGGTGGTACAGGCCAGGGGAGGAAGGGGAGCTCTCCAGTGACGGTGAAAGGGAAAGAGAATCCCGCAAGCTGGAGGACACGTTCTTCACCAGGGGAAGTCCCACTCCTCAGACAGGTGTTCTGAAATAGGTGGTTTTGAGGTAGTGGAGGCGGGAGGGGTGGGGAGTAGTTTTATGGTTGTTATAGAACGGGGGAGTGATACAGACATTTAGTGTCCAGGGCCCAGAACACCCAAAAAGGGTTTGTATAATACTAGGAGTATAATACCAGTGATACCCATAGATTGTTTCTTTTAGGAAATGTCCTTTCTTCAGTAAATGATCTTCTAAATAGTACATATGCCACTGCTTCAGTGTCAGTGACTTAGACTTACTCAAGTCCCATACATTACCATGAAAACCAGGAAATTCCTCAGGGTTCAAGATTGCTCCTGGGTTCTCCACATGTCCAGTTCTAGGGCATCATATTCCAATTCAGGTCCATAGCTGATGCAATGCTCTACCTGTTATGGACTGTACTATCATAAGACAGCCATGTAGCAGTTATTCGCTATGAAATGTATCAGCATATGAGGTCATTCCCTTGCTGGTGAGGACCACCAGTCAACAAATCACACCAAAGCAGAAAGAGTTTTACTGCCTCACTCCAAAATATAAGCAAAAGCAAAACAAAATAACAGAAGGAAGGGACTGAGAAGGAAATGAGGAAATGATAAAGAAAAGAAAGTGAGAGAGGCTGATAGGGAAGAGGACAGAGTGGGAAAGAATGGGGAGGAGAGGGAGGGGGAGAGGAAGGGGGACGAGAAGGACGGGAGAGAGAGAGCAAGGGAAAGAGAAGGGAGGAGGAGGAGGATAAAGGAGGAGGAGAAGATGAGGAAGAACAGGCTGGGAAATGGGGAAAGAGAATGGAGGATGGGATAATTTTTTAACTTACAACTGATATTGGAAAGATAAGAAAAAGTAATGCACCTATCCCAAAAGAAAAAACAGTAGCATGACAGTTTTAAAAGAGAAACATTTAGAGAACAAATATATCACAATCCTATCCAAGATATGGAACATTTTTAAAAATTCTCCCAGAAAGAACAAGACATACATAAAATAAAGGAGGAAATAGCTTTTTAAAAAATCCAAGACCAACTAACCAAATTTCCAGAAAAAGAGAACAGACTATAAAATGTATTTTTTAATCAAAGAAATATACCAGAAAATTTCCAGAACCAAAAAACATAAGGTTCCACATTAGCAGAGTTAATTCAATTTGTAGCTGAATGAAAGAAAATATACACAAAGCATATCCTTCTGAAATTTCACATTTGAAATAAAAATATCTTAAAACCTTCCAGAGAGACAAAAACAAGTCACAGGCAATTAGAATAGTGTCAGAATTCTCATTCAAGCCGTGAGATGCTATATAACAATGAGTAAAGCTTTAAATTACAGGGAAAAATTATTTTCAACCCAAAATTCTTTACCTGGCTAAACCCAGAATTCAGTAGAAGAATATGGTAAAATTTTCAGGCATGTTAAGTTGCAAGGGGGAAAAAATTACCTCCCTACTACTTGGATTCCATATATTAGTAGGGGTTGTATGTATCAAATTGAGTAAGTTAGCCAAGAAACTGAAACTTTCCCTTATACAAGAAACTGGGGTTTAAATATAGAAAAGAGTGAGGAGAAACTCCCAGGATGGGAGCAAATTCCATGATGACAGCTGTGAAGCCAGGCCAGAAGGCAAACAGTAAAGGATGAAGCAGGCCAACAGACTTCAAAGAGGAAAGTTGTCAGGGAAAAAAACTGATTATCTGAAATCTTAAACATGTGGGAAATTGTTCTGAGAGGATTAGACAGTGTAGAAAGAATTTCTGATAGGCATAAAAAACATTAAACCAAAGGGGGAAAAAAGGACAAGGCAATTACCAACTCTAGGAAAAACAAAATTCTGACAAAAAAGGAAAAGAAATACTTGTATATTCGTTGGCTTGTCAGGAAACAACAACATACATGACAGAGAGTCAGCTCTCCATATTCCCTGGGTTCCAGGTCTGTGAATTCAACCAATTGTAGATCAAAAATATTCAACAGAAAAAAAAAGAAAATGAAAATTGTGTCTGTACTAAACAAATACAGCCCTTTTTGTCATTATTCTCTAAACAATATAGTATAACAACTATTTGCATATCATTTATATTGTATTAGGTATTATAAGTAATCTAGAGATTAAAGTGTACAGAGGATATGCATAGGTTATATCCAAATATTATCCCATTTTTGTATCAGGGCCTTGAGCATCAGTAGGTTTTGGTATCCATAGGAGGTCCTGGAACAAATACTCCATAGATACCAAAGGACAAATATAACATAAACACTGAATACTGATTAAACTAAAACTTGTCATTAAACTTTATTGGGAAAACAGAGGAGGAAAAAAGTAGAGAACTAAATCCTTTCTACCATACAAGAATAAAACAGACAATGGCTAAAGATAATGAATTGGGAGAATGCAATAAACACAGATTTCAAAAACAGAGAATCAGTAAGAAACAGCTCAAGGAATAAAACGTAGCTACATCTAGAGAACAGAGTATGTTTTGTGGGGAAGGGTACTGTGTTTTCATCATAAGCCTTTTTAAATTATTTCATTTTTAAACTATGCGTATATATTGCATGACGCCTTTAATATTCCAGGCTATTTTAGTTTAGTACTCACACCGCAAAGAGAATACAAAGGGCAACTGTGATAATCTCGCCTAGACCATTTGCTCTGGTCTAAATGTTTTGCTTTCAAAGTCATATGTTGAAATGCTAACTCCCAAGGTGATGCTATTAGGAGGTGGGGCCCTTGGGAAGTCATTAGGTCATGAGGGTGGTACCCTCATAATGGAATTAGCACCCTTATAAGAGAGAATATAGGTCCCTCGTGCCTTCCACCACATGGGAACACAAATAGAAGGTACCATTTATGAACCAGAAAGTCGGGCCTCAAAGGACACCAAATCAGCCAGCACCTTGATCATGAACTTCCCAGTCTCCAGAACTGTGAGAAATAAATTTCTGTTTATAAGCTACCCAGTATATGGTATTCTTCTACAGCAGCCCAAACAGACTAAGACACCATTCCAACTATGTTTTCTAAATACATAAAAGCATGGATGAACTAATATTCATTTAAGATTTGTAAAGATGGAAATTATGCTTTTGCTTATTTATTTATTTATTTATTTTTGAGACAGTCTCGCTCTGTCACCCAGGCTGGAGTGCGGTGGCGTGATCTCGGCTCACTGCAAAAGCTCTGCCTCCTGGGTTCATGCCATTCTCCAGGCTCAGCCTCCCAAGTAGCTGGGACTACAGGCGCCTGTCACCACACCTGGCTAATTTTTTTTGTATTTTTAGTAGAGATGGGGTTTCACTATGTTAGCCAGGATAGTCTCGATCTCCTGACCTCATGATCTGTCCACCTTGGCCTCCCAAAGTGCTGGGATTACAGGCGTGAGTCACTGCACCCGACCGCTTAATTTTTTTTGTTCATGACCTCATAGTATTTATATTTACATTTTACTTTTAAAGATTATGGTTAAATTTGAGTAGTCTAAATATCAAACAGACTATAAAACAACAACGTTAGTTTATCACTATGGCCCTCAGGACAGCAGTAGCAAGGCTCATGAGTTTTACTGCCCCACCTCTCCCCAGTGGGACTGGGCACACAATACTAGAAATATCAGATGATAATTAAGTGAACCATCCACGTGACGACAATCTGGAGGGCCCTATTGCTTTGAAGTCTTCTTGGCAGTGCAGAATTAGTCAGAAAGCAGAAGCAACCAAAGGCCAAACAGATGGAAAGGCAGTGAGTAGATGATCCCCACAGCATTCAAAATAAGAGGGACCCCCTTGCATATAACAGAAATATAGATCTGAACTTATCTGAAGACCATTATGAAAAACTCCACAGGCCTAACTAATACTGGCAATACTTATTAAATACTTAATTACCTATTAAGTATTAAATTACTCATTAGGTAATTATTTAAGTACCAAATGAGTAACTAGTTGCCCACTTTTCTATTGACTTCCTTTATGATTTTAGAAATTGTCCCAACAGAATGTTTTGGCCTCCCATTCCTGATAATAACTATTATGGAAGATTGGCATTTTCACTGCAAGTAGAATTCCACCTCTGTCAATGTACATTCTATACAATTTCACCCTTCCCACAAAATTAACTTGTGAACTACCAAATGGATAATTAATCTGCATGATCCTTCCATCTTTTAACTTGCTAATACATTTAACTATACCACAAAATGTATATTTTTTCATTGGACACACTGACTAACTCAAGTGTATCAACTATCATGCTCTACAGTAGACTGATGGCATACCAACTTACTTTAAGAGACACAGAGGGAGAGGGGTGCTCATGAGAAAAATCAAATTCTTGTGCCCCACCCACAGATCCCACTGAATTTTAATCTTTGTGGGATCCCAGGAATCTGCATTTTTGCAAGCATCCCAGGTAAATTTTACACACAGGTAAGTCTCAAGCATTGTGACACCACTGGAATCATATGGTGAAATCCATGCTTTTTATTTCCAAACTCTCAGCCAAGTTGGCCTCCTATAAACCCTAACTAGTTGTGCCCATTACCATCTATCCCATATTTACCTTAACCCCAGCATTACAGAGAAATGTGAGGAAACAATTCTCTCTTTTAATTACCCTGAGGCAGGTAAGAGGTTCAAATTTGCTCTCAATGTTTAGCACAATTCATTACAACCTAAAAGAGCTGTTTTTCAAAGTGAAATGAAGGATGGTAGAAGCAGTTACTGATAGACATTTTAACATTAAAATATTCTAAACTTGATCTATTAAATGCCTTTTGAGCCCTAAGACTGCCTCATACTGCATCTCATTAAGAGAGGCCTGAAGTGCTAAAGTAAATCAGCAGGTGTCCATCGGAACTGGAGGATTTTCTTTACTCAAGAAGACCAAGTCTATAATCTAGAGGTTTATGGAGTAAGTGTGGACATGCAAACAAAGGCAGCAATGGTCATCATTCAGAAGGGATCTGGTCTATGATCCCAATGGGTCCTGTTTTAACCTTCTGTAAAATATAGTTTTGCATAATCAAGTTACTACAAGTCAAAGCATTCTCATTTAGAAAGCCTAGAGAAACATTTAGGGGAGTCAGGGGAGTTCTTATTTCTTAAACTCAGCAATTTGCTGCTGATAGATCACACACCTACTTTATGAAATTAAGCAGATCCCCTTCTCTCAAGACATTTAGTTTGAAAAAAAGATAGATGTTTTGAGGGCTAAGCCATCAGTTTTCATCTCTAAAAAGAATCATTTGTTTTTGTTAAAGCTGGTCTAAATCTAACATCTGATTATAATTTATTCCGTTTTAAAGTCCTTGGTTTGTGAACATGAATTCGTTTTTCATCAGTAGGCAGCAAACCACCTTTAAATGTGGTTTTCATTTCAAACAATGCTCGAAAAGTAATTTTTAGGTAATAGTCTTTGGCCTAGGATAAAAGTTATAACATAATGTTACCTCGATTTCCTTTCAAAAAATATGTGTGCATATTTATGATGCAAACACAGTGGTCATACTCTAAGCCATAGCTTTATTCTTATTCCCAGAATTGTAACTTTGGTTAAGGAGTCAAATTCTATCTCAATTAAAATGAATTTGCTACAATTGCACAGTGGTCCTATACGTATTTATTATCTTGAACAGTTCTATCTTCTCAGCTGCTTTTCCTACTTTGTTTACTTTGGAAAGCTTAAATTCATTTTTCTTCTTAAATTCAAGAAAGTTAAATGTTTCAGGTCTCGTTTATTCACCAGTCTCAAAATATTCAAGTCCTTCTAAAACGGTAATAAAAGTTTATTCTAACAGTTGGCAATGCTTTATCAAGTTCTGGATCTTCATGGCTGAGACACCTATCCTGAAATATACAATGCAAACATTCTCTAGAATATCTTTCTAATTTTGCTAAATCTGGTTAGATTAATTCGAGAAAGATTTGAAAATATGTTCTTGATCTTCAATTCAAGATACAACCCTTGAATCCATCCTTTTTTAAATGGTGTATTTTCCCAGGTAACTTTAAAGATTTTACCTCAGTTGAAGATTGTATAATTTATATAATTATAACACTGAGATTCAGTAATATCATAAGCACCAGTAATGATGTAGTGTTTGTACAATGGCAGGAGTGTAAATTCACGCACCCATTTTTGAAGAATAACTTGGTTTATATAAATAATTATAGTTTCCATGTACTTGACCCAGTAATTCTATTTCTAGGAGTCTAGGTCTTAAAAATATAATCCAAGCAAGAAGAGAAAGAAGGAAACCTATTGCCACAAAGATGTCATCTTAGTAATACATATAATAAGCAAAAACAAGGAAAAACCAATATGAGAATTAAGAAAATTTAGATATAGGCACTTTTTCAAACATTTTAAGGTCATTTGAAAAGATGATTTGGATTTGCAAAAGCCTTTGAAGCAATAAGGAAAAATGATTATAATAAACTGCGTTAAAAAATAAAATAAGGCATGATTTTTAAGTGGATTATAAAATTCCAGGTGAAACATGATTGTAACTATTATTCTCTAAATAAACACACAAAAACTATGAACATTCATCACAAGGTCAAAATGTGTATGCCAGGGAAGAATATGATTATATTAAATTTTCTTTATTTTCCAAATTTTATTGGGTTATATTTTTAAAATGACTGCCTAAAAAGTATGTATACACATAAATACCCAAGTAAAAACTAGTGAAGAGTTTTTACTATAAGTCTAATCCTATTTTAAACTATCCATTTGTGAGGAAAAAAAGGAATCTAGTTGGGCCTTAAACAACACAGGGGTTGGGTCAGCAACCACCTCTGGAAGTGGAAAATCCATGTACAACTTTTCACTCCCCTAAAATTTAGCTACTACTAGCCTACTATTGACTGGAATCCTTACAGATAGCACAAACAGCTGATTGAAACATATTTTCTATGTTACATGTATTATATATTGTATTCTTACAATATAGTAAGCTAGAGAAAGTATTATTAGGAAATCATATTTACTATTCATTAAGTGGAAGTAGATCATCATAAAGTTCTTCATCCTCATTGCCTGCACACTGAGCAGGCTGAGGAGGAGAAGGAAGAAGAGGGTTGGTCTTGAGGTATCAGGGGTGGCTGAGGCGGAAGAAAATCCACATGGAAGTGGACCCATACAGTTCAAACCCATAGTGTTCAAGAGTCAACTATATTATATGAATTTGTATTCACTCATATATTTGTCTTTGTGTATGAATTTGTATTCACTCATATATCTAACTAAATCTAGTACAGTTTCAGTTCCAAAGGATATTTTAAGTTTAACAAAGTCAAAATGAGTGTACAAAATAGCACATCTTGAACAAATTCTTCAACTGTCTATCTAAGCCTGAATGCTTACCTTCTAGTAGGTCCTGTACAGCTTCTCCCCGCAGCTCTGTCGTAGAGACAGCCTGAATCTCTCCATTCCCTGGCTCTGGCTCACAACATGTAAAATGCAGTCAGCTTCACTGTACCTACTCAGTGGCTATAAACAGAAAGCTACAGCTGTGAGGCTTCCAATTATGCACCTTTTACGAGGATAATCACAAGCCAACAAAAATGATTTTGAAAAATGGGGTGCTATGTGACATGCATGTTGTAACAGTAAGGGCTGGCAGCTGACATCTCAAAACAGTGCTGCTGTATGAACTGTGAGAAGTCCCCCTGACACACACGAGCAGGAGCAATGAATACAACAGAAGCAAAAGGTTTCCCATCAGCAATGAGGAAACAAGAATGTGAGTGTCAGTGGGATGCATTTTCAAGCAATTCTTAACAACTTTTGTCCAAATAACTTCCAAAAAGTAATGAATCACAAAACACAGAAAAACGCAAGACACTCCCACTGACACACACACACACACACACACACACACACACACACACCCTCTTTAGTTAGATTTTGTGAAAGAAAATCAAAATCATGTTAGTTAGAGCAGGAGTGCTGTTTGGGGGACAATCAGATCCCATAAGAAAAAAGTCTCTTTCTTACATCACCCTCTCACTCTTGAAAAGAACAAAAACTGGTCTCAGAAATTTTTAATAGAGATGTTCCTTGAACAGGTAACCCACACAGATCTGGTGCTGTCCCCAACCCCTTTCTGGGTAGGATTAAGGAGCAGGAAACAGGACAGGTAAGTAAAAGAAAATTCAGAGGAATTTTTTTTATTAATAAACTAAGTTCTGGGGTACATGTGCAGAACGTGCAGTTTTGTTACATAGGTATACATATGCCATGGTGTTTTGCTGCACCCAACAACCCACCACCTACATTAGGTATTTCTCCTAATGTTATCCCTCCCCTAGCCCTTCACCCACTGACAGGCCCCGGTGTGTGATGTTCCCCTCCCTACATCCATGTGTTCTCACTGTCCAAGTCCCACTTATGAGTGAGAACATGCTGTGTTTGGTTTTCTGTTCTTGTGATAGTTTGTTGAGAATGATGGTTTCCAGCTTCACGTCACTGCAGAGAACATGAACTCATCCTTCTTTGTGGCTGCATAGTATTCCATGGTGTATATGCACATTTTCTTTATCCAGTCTATTATTGAAGGACATTTGGGTTGGTTCCAAGTCTTTGTCATTGTGAATAGTGCCACAATAAACATATGTCTGCATGTGTCTTTACAGCAGAATGATTTATAATCCTTTGGGTATATACCCAGTAATGGGATTGCTGGGTTAGATGGTATTTCTGGTTCTATATCCTTGAGGAATTGCCACACTGTCTTCCACAATGGTTGAACTAATTTACACTCCCACCAACAGTGTAAAAGTGTTCCTATTTCTCCACATCCTCTCCAGCATCTGTTGTTTCCTGACTTTTTAATGACTGCCATTCTAACTGGTGTGACATGGTATCTCATTGTGGTTTTGATTTGCATTTCTCTAATGACCAGTGATGATGAGCACTTTTTCCATGTCTGTTGGCTGCATAAATGTCTTTTGAGAAGTGTCTGTTCATATATTTTGCCCATTTTTATATGGGTTTTTTCTTGTAAATTTGTTTAAGTTCTTTGTAGATTCTGAGTATTAGCCCTTTGTCAGATGAGTAGACTGCAAAAATTTTTTCCCATTCTGTAGGTTGCCTATTCACTCTGATGATAGTTTCTTTTGCTGTGTAGAAGCTCTTTAATTTACTTAGATCCCATTTGTAAATTTTGGCTTTTGTTGCCATTGCTTTTGGTGTTTTGGTCATGAAGTCTCTGCCCATGCCTACATCCTGAATGAATAGTATTGCCCAGGTTTTCTTCTAGGATTTTTATGGTCCTAGGTCTTACAGTTAAGTCCCTGACCCATCTTGAGTTGACTTTTGTATAGGTGTAAAGAAGGGGTCCAGTTTCAGTTTTCTGCATATGGCTAGCCAGTTTTCCCAACAACATTTATTAAATAAGGAATCTTTTCCCCATTGCTTGTTTGTGTCACGTTTGTCAAAGATCAGATGGCTGTAGATGCATGGTGTTATTTCTGAGGCCTCTGTTCTGTTCCATTCGTCTATATCTCTGTCTTGGTACCAGTAACATGCTGTTTTGGTTACTGTAGTCTTATGGTATACTTTGAAGTCAGGTAGCATGATGCTTCCAGATTTGTTCTTCTTGCCCAGGATTGTCTTGGTTATGTGGGATCTTTTTTGGTTCCATATAAAGTTTTACGTTGCAGGAAGTCAGGGACCCTGAATGGAGGGACCGGCTGGAGCTGTGGCAGAGGAACACAAATTGTGAAGATTTCATGGATGTTTATCAGTTCCCAAATAATACTTTTATAATTTCTCATGCCTGTCTTTACTTTAATCTCTTAATCCTGTTATCTTCATATTCTGAGGATGTATGTCACCTCAGGACCACTGTGATAATTGTGTTAACTGTACAAATTGATCGTAAAACATGTGTTTGAACAATATGAAATCAGTGCACCTTGAAAAAGAGTAACAGCGACTTTTAGGGAACAAGGGAAGACAACCATAAGGTCTGACTGCCTGCGTGGTCGGGCAAAAACAGCCATATTTTTCTTCTTACAGAGAGCCTATAAACGGACATGCAAGTATGAGAGATATTGCCAAATTCTTTTCCTAGCAAGGAATATCAATATTAATACCCTGGGAAAAGAATGCATTCCTGGCAGAGGTCTATAAACGGCTGCTCTGGGAATGTCTGCCTTATGCGGTTGAGATAAGGACTGAGATACGCCCTGGTCTCCTGCAGTACCCTCAGGCTTACTAGGGTTGGGAAACTCCGCCCTGGTAAATTTGTGTTCAGACTGGTTCTCTGCTCTCAACCCGTTTTGTGTTGTTTAAGATGTTTATCAAGACAATACGTGCACTGCTGAACGTAGACCCTTATCAGTAGTTCTGCTTTTGCCCTTTGCCTTGTGATCTTTGTTGGACCCTTATCACAGTAGTTCTACTTTTGCCCTTTGTCCTGTTTCCTCAGAAGCATGTGATCTGTGTTAGACCCTTACTAATAGTTCTGCTCTTTGTCTTTTAAAGCATATGATCTTTGTACCTACTCCCTGTTCTTACACCCCTTCCCCTTTTGAAACCCTTAACAAAAACTTGCAGGTCTGAGACTCAGGTGGGCATCATGGTCCTACTGATATATGATGTTACCCCTGGTGGCCCAAGCGTAAAACTCCTTTCTTTGTACTGTCGCTCTTTAATTCTCAGCCAGCTGACACTTATGGAAAATAGAAAGAACCTACGTGACATATTGGGGGCGGGTTCTCCCCGTAATTTTAAGTAGTTTCTTCCAATTTTGTGTAGAAAGTCAGTGGTAAGCTTGATGAGGATAGCAATGAATGCATTAATTACTTTCGGCAGTATGGCCATTTTCACAACATTGATTCTTCCTATCCATGAACATGGAATGTTTTTCCATTTGTTTGTGTCCTCTTCTATTTCCTTGAGCAGGGGTTTATAGTTCTCCTTGAAGAGGTCCTTCACATCCCTTGTAAGCTGTATTCCTAGGTATTTTATTCTCTTAGTAGCAATTGTGAATGGGAGTTCACTCATGATTTGGCTCTCTGTTACTGGTATATAGGAATACTTATGATTTCTGTGCAATGATTTTGTATCCTGAGACTTTGCTGAAGTTGCTTATCAGCTTAAGGAGATTTTGGGCTGAGATCATGGGGTTTTCTAAATATACAATCATGTCATCTGCAAACAGAAACAATTTGACTTCCTCTCTTCCTATTTGAATACCCTTTATTTCTCTTGCCTGATTGCCCTGACCAGAACTTCCAACACTATGTTGAATAAGAGTGCTGAGAGAGGGCATCCTTGTCTTGTGCCGGTTTTCAAAGGGAATGCTTCCAGTTTTGCCTGGTCAGTATGATACTGGCTGTGGGTTTGTCATAAATAGCTCTTATTATTTTGAGATACATTCCATGGATACCCAGTTTACGCAGAGTTTTACCATGAAGGGGTGCTGAATTTTGTCAAAGGCCTTTTCTGCATCTATTGAGGTAATCACATGGTTTTTGTAATTGGTTCTGCTTATGTGATGGATTATGTTTATTGATTTGTATATGTTGAACCAATCTTGTATCCCAGGGATAAAGCCAGCTTGATCTCTCGAACAAGTTGAGCAGAACTTGTTATTGGTTTATTCAGGGATTCAACTCCTTCCTGGTTTAGCCTTGGGAGGGTGTACGTGTCCAGGAATTTATCCATTTCTTCTAAATTTTCTTTATTTTTTTTCTTTTTTTTTTTTTTTTGCGTAGAGGTGATTATAGTATTCTCTGATGGTAGTTTGTATTTCTGTGGGATCAGGGGTGATATCCCCTACATCATTTTTATTGTGTCTAATTGAGTCTTCTCTCCTTTCATTAGTCTGGCTAGCAGTCTACCTATTTTGTTGATCTTTTCAACAAACCAGCTCCTGAATTCAGTGATTTTTTTGAAGAGTTTCTCATGTCTCTATCTCCCTCAGTTTTGCTCTGATCTTAGTTATTTCTTGTCTTCTGCTAAATTTTGAAATTGCTTTTGCTTCTCTAGTTCTTTTAATTTTGATGTTAGGGTGTCAATTTTAGCTCTTTCCTCCTTTCTCTTGTGGCCATTTAGTGCTATAAATTTCCATCTACACACTGCTTTAAATTTATCCCAGAGATTCTAGTACATTGTTTCTTCATTCTCATTGGTTTCAAAGAACATCTTTATTTCTGCCTAATTTCGTTATTTACCCAGTAATCATTTAGGAGTACATTGTTCAGTTTCCATGTAGTTGTATGGTTTTGAGTGAGTTTCTAAATCCTGAGTTCTAATTTGATTGCACTGTGGTCTGAGAGACTGTTATGATTTCCATTCTTTCGCATTTGTTGAGGAGTGTTTTACTTCCAATTATGTGGTCAATTTTAGAATAAGTGTGATGTGGTGCTGAGAAGAATGTATATTCTGTTGATTTGCAGTGGAGAGTTCTGCAGATGTCTATTAGGTCCACTCAGTCCAGAGCTGAGTTCAAGTCCTGAATATCCTTGTTAATTTTCTGTCTCATTGATCTGTCTAATATTGACAATGGGGTGTTAAAGTCTCCCACTATTATTGTGTGGGAGTCTAAGTCTCTTTGTACATCGCTAAGGACTTGCTTTATGAAGCTGGGTACTCCTGTGTTGGATGCATATATATTTAGGATAGTTAGCTCTTCTTGCTGCATTGATACCTATACCATTATGTAATGGCCTTCTTTGTCTGTTTTGATCTTTGCTGGTTTAAAGTCTGTTTTATCAGAGATGATGAATGCAACTCCTGATTTTTTTTTTTGATTTCCATTTGCTTGGTAAATATTCCCGCATCTCTTTATTTTGAGCCTATGTGTGTCTTTGCACCTGAGGTGGGTCTCCTGAATACAGCACACTGATGGGTCTGACTCTTTATCCAATTTGCCTGTCTGTGTCTTCTTACTGGGGCATTTAGCCTACATTTAGGTTAATACTGTTATGTGTGAATTTGATCCCGTCATTATGATGCTAGCTGGGTATTGTGCCCATTAGTTGATGCAGTTTCTTTATAGTGTCGATGGTCTTTACAGTTTGGTATGTTTTGCAGCAGTTGGTACCAGTTGTTCCTTTCCATTTTTAGTGCTTCCTTCAGGAGCTCTTGTAAGGCAGGCCTGGTGGTGACAAAATCTCTCAGCATTTGCTTGTCTATAAAGGATTTTATTTCTCCTTCGCTTATGAGACTTAGTTTGGCTGGATATGAAATCTGGGGTTGAAAATTCTTTTCTTTAAGAATGTTTAATATTGGCCCCTACTCTCTTCTGGCTTGTAGGATTTCTGCGGAGAGATCTGCTGTTAGTCTCATGGGCTTCCCTTTGTGGGTAAACTGACCTTTCTCTCTGGCTGCCCTTAATATTTTTTCCTTCAACTTGGAAAATTTCATGATTATGTGTCCTCGGGTTGCTCTTCTCAAGGAGTATCTTTGTGGTGTTCTCTGTATTTCCTGAATTTGAATGTCGGCCTGTCTTACTAGGTTGGGGAAGCTCTCCTGGATAATATCCTGAAGAGTGTTTTCCAACTTGGTTCCATTCTCCTCATCACTTTCAGGTACACCAATCAAATGTAGATTTAGTCTTTTCACATAGTCCTGTATCTCCTGGAGGCTTTGTTTGTTCCTTTTAAACCTTTTTTCCCTAATCTTGTCTTCTCTATTTCATTAAATTGATCTTCAATCACTGATACCCTTTCTTCTGCTTCATCGATTCAGCTACTGATACTTGTGTATGCTTCACGAAGTTCTCGTGCTGTGTTTTTCAGCTCCAGCAGGTCATTTACATTCTTCTCTACCCTGGTTATTCTAGTTAGCAATTCATCTAACCTTTTTTAAAGGTTCTTAGCTTCCTTGCATTGGGTTAGAATACGCTCCTTTAGCTTGAAGGAGTCTGTTATTACCCACCTTCTGAAGCCTATGTCTGTCAATTTGTCAAACTTATTCTCCGTCCAGTTTTGTTCCCTTGTTGCCAAGGAGTTGTGATCCTTTGGAGGAGAAGAGGTGTTCTGGTTTTTGGAATTTTCAAACTTTTTGTGCTGGTTTCTCCCCATCTTTGTGGATTTATCTACCTCTGGCCTTTGATGTAGGTGACCTTCGGACGGGGTCTTTGAGTGGAGGTGCTATTTCTTTCTGTTTGTTAGTTTTCCTTCTGACAGTCAGGCCCCTCTGCTGCCAGTCTGCTGGAGTTTTCTGGAGGTCCACCCCCTACCCTATTTGCCTGGGTGTCACCAGGGGAGGATGCAGAACAGCAAAGATTGCTGTTTCATCTTTCCTCTGGAAGCTTCATCCCAGAGGGGCACCTGCCAGATGCCATTCAGAGCTCTCCTGTATGAGGTGTCTGCCAGCCCCCACTGGGAGGTATCTCCCAGTCAGGATACACGGGGGTCAGGGACCCACTTGAGGAGGCAGTCTGACCCTTAGCAGGGCTTGAATGTTATGCTGGGAGGTCCACTGCTCTCTTCAGAGCTGTCAGGCAGGGACATTTAAGTCTGCTGAAGCTGTGCCCACAGCCACCCCCTTCCCCAGGTGCTCTGTCCCAGGGAGATGGGGATTTTATCTATAAGTCCCTGAGCTGGGCTGCTTCCTTTTTTTCAGAGATGCCGTGCCCAGAGAAAGGAAATCTGACAGTCTGGCCACAGCAGCCTTGCCGAGCTGCAGTGGCTCCGCCCAGTTCAAACTTCCCAGTGGCTTTGTTTACACCTTGAGCCTACTCAAGCCTCAGCAATGGTGGACACCCCTCCACACACCAAGCTGGAGCGTCCTGGTCAATCTCAGACTGCTGCTGTGCTGGCAGTGAGAATTTCAAGTCAGTGGATCTTAGTGTGCCGGCCTCCGTCGGGGTGAGACCCACCAAGTCTGACCACTTGGCTCCCAATTCAGAGGATTTTTTGTTTTTTTTTTTTGAGATGGAGTCTTACTCTGTGGCCAGGCTGGAGTGCAGTGGTGTGATCTCAGTTCACTGCAACCTCCACCACCGGGTTCAAGCAATTCTTCTGCTTCAGCCTCCCAAGTAGCTGGGACTACAGGCGCCCGCCACCATGCCCAGCTAATTTGTTGTATTTTTAGTAGCAATGGGGTTTCACTGTGTTAGCCAGGATGGTCTCGATCTCCTGACCTCATGACCTGCCTGCCTCGGCCTCCCAAAGTGCTGGTATTATAGGCCTGAGTCACCACCACGCCTGGCCCAGAATAATTTTTTAAAAATTATTTGAAGGGTTTATAGAGGGAAACAAAAACAATGTCGTAGCAGACTATTCTCTAAAGATATTAACTCAGTTCTAGCTGTCCCCAGTTGTCTCCACCACCACCTCTGCCTCCCTAAGAAGAAGAAAAAATGGGAAATGACAAAATAGGGCAAAGAACATTATCCTCATTTTAGCCAAAAGTAATACTCAGCTGTACAGGGAATACTGTTTGTTATTTCTCATCACAACACATAACAAAAAACAGTCTTCAAATAAGGGTAATTAATACAGTAAGTAAAATGTATGTTTTTCCTCTAATAAACTTTGTTGTGGAAATTTTCATTGCATCAAGGATAACTTGAAAACATTATAAAATCACATTTATAAAATTATAAAAGGTATAGAGAGAATACAAAGATGTCTCATATTCTGGAAAGTATATTCCAATTATTCTATATAATCTAGAAAAACAATAAACAGCACCACTTGAGAAATATTGCTAAGCACAACTTTATATGTGATTAGCAAACATTAAACTTGATTGCACAGGTCAGAAACAGAAAAAGGTACAAAAAGAATTCAGACCAATTCATTCATTCAGCCATCCGTAGAGGCAGGATGTAAACAATGAAAAGCTGAGCGCTTGCACAGTAAAAGAGCACATACCTAAACTCTTGAGAAGACAATGGCCTTCCTAAAATCATAATATTGAGAGCACATGGCACAACAAAGCTCTCTCACTGCATCTCCTAAATCTCCCCATCAGTTAAGCTTAATTTTCCACTGTGGTCTAAATGCCTGTATCTCCCAAAATTCATATGTTGAAAACCTAACTCCCAAGGTAATGATACTTATTAATAGGTGGGGCCTTCAGGAGGTGGTTAAGTCATGTGAGGAAGCTCTCAAGAGTGGGATTAGTGCCCTTATAAAAGAGAACCTAGAGAGGTCCTTTGCCCCTTCCATCATGTGAGGCTACAGAGAAGGCACATTTATGAACCAGCAATCAAGCCCTTGATCTTGACTGCTGGTTCACAGATGTGCCTTCTCTGTCTCATTTGAAGACCAGACGCTTGATCTTTGACTTCCCAGTCTCCAGAAGTGGGAATTTCTGTTCATTATAAACCACCCAGTTGATGGTATTCTGTTACAGCAGCTGGAATGGGCTAAGACATTTCCTGTAGTTTTTACTATGCAAATGACAGGTAACATGAATCTATTTTTCTGTCTTGACCCAAGAAAGTGTCCCCTATTCCCTACCCAAGTCATACTTGTGGAGAAGAACACCAAGCTGGACTGAATCCTTCCTAGCATTGCTTATCTTCTTATGACTCAACAGCATCTAAAGCAACGTTGGCAAACGTGTTATGTGGCACTTCCAAATACATGATGCTAAGCAGATGTGCAGGAAAAAAAAAAAATGCTGAGCCAGGTGTAACTAATGAAGGTCTATTTCCCAAAACTGGGAAGTGTCTCTTCAGGCCTTTGAGGGAAGGGAGGGGTGAACTAGTAGAAAAGATCATTGAACTAGAAAAGGCAAAGGCTGAGAGAACCTGCGGTCAAAGATCAGTTCTGTAAAAGCAAAACCCTACATTTTTAAAGTAAAAACATTTTCCACTGTTTCCTAAGAATTGGCATGTGGTTATATTCTACACTTCTGCACAATCTTATTTTATTTATGTGGATCACTTGACAGGTAGTTGCCTTTTTAAACAGATAATCTAAAATACCTAAAAAACCACAACAATGGGAAAGGATCTTAAATGCTGAGGTAAGTGAAGCCACTTTCACTAGAGAAACTTGGAGCACTTTCTATTAGGCTGTGGATTTGCAGTGAAAGAAAAAATTTTTTTAAATCTGGTAGAATTTCCAAGCTTCTGTCTTTCAAATGAAAGGGAAATACACTCACTTCCCAAAGCATCTATCTTTACAAGAAATTCAAGTACTGTAACTATCATAGCCTTCTTCAATACACACTTTAAATTTCTTGGCACTAACTGGAACTGAAAGCACCAAAATTCTCTTATTAAGAAGAAATTTTAAGAGATATTCTAAGTGGGGAGAGATTTGTTTTTAACAGACTTCCTTATAATGAGTCATTTCATAGAGAACTCTAGGATGGGAGCCAAGAACCAGCAGACACAACTCCTTAGCACAAGCAGGCAGTTTACATCCAATCTGGTCTGAGATGTCACGATTCCTGCTTCCAGCCAAGGTCAGACTGCGCATAGCTAGGCAAGGGATAGGCACTTAGTCCTTAGTCAGCAACAGCACTGGTTTTGGCAACTATGTATAAAAGACAAATTTCTCCTTCATAAAAACAGCCCCATCAAACTCCCCCAAGTCCATTAAAATCAAGACTTCTGCTCCAGGCTCAATAAATTTAGCAGAGATAGAATAATAACATACCATTCATAACCCCACTGGACTGATGATAGCTTATTGTTAATCCCATATGAATAAACGAAATTTTAGATTTCCTGGATATAAATACACATGGGTGAGTATAGGAACAAAAGTCGTATAACTTAAGCCAGGCACAGGGGTGTGCATCTATAGTCCTAACTACTCGGGAGGTTGAGGCGGGAAATTGCTTGAGGCCAGGAGTTCAAGGCTGCAGTGTACTATGACCACGCCTATGAACAGCCACTGCACTCCAACCTGGGCAACATAATGAGACCCTGTCACTAAAAAAAAAAAAATAAACAACAAATAATAATTTTAAAAAACGTGTAATGGCTGGGCACAGTGGCTCATGCCTGTAATCCTAGTGAGGGAGGTGAGGCATGAAGATCACTTGAGACCAGGAGTTCAAGACTGGCCTGGACAACATAGCAAGACCTTGTCTCTACCAAAAAGTAAAGAACAAAATCAGCAGGCATGGTGGCATGCACCTCTAGTCCCTGCTACTTGGGAAGCCAGGACAGGATAGCTTGACCCCAGGCATTCAAGGTTACAGTGAGCCATGATTGCACCACTACACTCCAGCTTGAGTGACAAAGTGAGATCTTGTCTCAAAAAATTAAAAACTAAAAAAAATTAAAGCTATATAACTTAACACCTAAGAATTATTAGCTCTGTGTTCCAGCTGTACAATTTCCAGCAAAATTATTTAACCTCCCCGCACCTCAGTTTCCTCTTATATGAATGGCGGTAAAGCAGTTCTAACCACGTGTTTCAGACTCGATTCCCCCAGAAGCTGACTCTGCAACAAGTACCTGAGTCAAAGTTATTTATGCAGAAGGTGATCCCAGGAAGCGCTGGTAGGGAGGTGAGAAAGTGAAATGCAAAAGAGCAAAGAGGGAATCCCACATGAATAAGCGTGTGAGTGGGTCCTCTCTGTGTGCCACGGGACAAATTCTGCAGAGGAATTCTTGGAGACTGCAGAGATGGTATTCATCCACCAATCACCGTCACTGGTGTCACTGGTAGAGGGCAGCATCCACTGTGACAGAGCTTCCTTGGCTGCCGGCGTCCTTGGACGGCAGTCACAGGGACTAGGGTGACCAACTCATCCTCATTTTAGCACTGAAAGCTCAGACTCTCCGGAGAATCCCGAGATCCCGGCAAAGGGAGATAGCTGATCACTCTAAATGGTGTTTGCAGTAGTCATCCTGACACAGGATGGTGAGTGGCAAAAGGTTGGCCAAGTCTGCTATGCCATCCAATGCCATGAAAATCAAATGTGCTCCTTCACACAGTGTGCTTAGCCTGGGGCCTGGCACTCAATATTGGATGTTAACTACTTTTGTATACTCAAAGCAACACGGGGATGCGTTTTCACTACCCTAAAGTCACATGCTGCCTGTGACATCATGTGCACAGAGCCCTCTGGAGCTAGATCCACCAGAGAACAGTCCTCAGGCTGCCAGCCCCTGCCTGTTTAACTGGCTCCAGAATGCCACAAACAAGAGCCTCTGACACAAGAAATGCCTTTCTTCCCTCTCCATCACTGGCATGCAGTAGAGATCTAAGCTGGAATTCAAGATAGACACAAAAGAATGAAAGCATGAAATGCAGAAGCAGCTCTAACACAATTTCAACATTCACCTCACTGCCACTCTCCCTTCCTGTAAAACAAAGTGACTGATGCAGATGAGGACCCCAAATGCTCGGGTTAACAAGCTACACCCATGCACCCGCCAGTACCTCTGCTCCCAGCACCTCTGCTCCCACCACCAGCTGTATCATCTGCTTACCAAGGGTCAACTGTGTTTGTCCCCAAATGTGTCTGTCAAATAAATAATCACGAAATACATATTTCTAGTCAGCCTCTCATATTCAGAAAAGGCCTTGTCCCTGTAACTAAAAGGGGCAGGGGTCATGAATAAACACGTACTAATATTTGAAGGGAATAAGATATGTATAGCACATATTTTTATGATTCTTCAATTTAAGCAAGTTTATTTTGCTGTCAATCACAATGGAAAAGCATTTCTGTACGTGAACCACTTTGCTTACCACTTCTCTAAGTATATGCAGGATGGCTGATGTGTCTGTTCAAAGATATCTTCTTCAACAATCTAAATGAGATCCTCTTCAATGATGAAAGATGAAACACCAAATCCTAGAAGTCCCTTCCTGACCATTAATCATGAAATGGAATGAACTTCTTCCCACAATACACAGAAAATACAAACAACCCTGTCAATTACTACTAACCTTAAACATGCCCCCAGGTTACTCGAAACCCATAAGCTTATGGGTAACTGACTCAGAGTCAAAATGGAGTTTTTCAGCCAGCCAAACCCTATTTATATTACTCTGTCACTTTACCCTACAATAGAAATTTCCATATGCCATAACTTTGAATTGTAACTATATCAAAAATGTTTACAACATAGAGGGCTAAAGCTGGCCAGTTAAAGTTCAAAACCCCCAAGCCAGTAAGGAATATTACCTTCTCCTTCCTGACCATCTCCATCCGCAAGCTTTAAGCAAAACCATAAACTAGCATGAATGAATTCCTCAAGAATACTTTTTCTAGATTGTTAAATCAATTTTGAGCTTTATTATGCTAAAGATTTTATGAAAAGTCCTACACTGGAAAATATCTATAAATGTATGTACTGACTTTAAATTCTGAATATTAAAAATAGGTTTATTTTCCCTAAAGCATCTGGGCCGTAGACTTTCCTAATGGACAGATGTAATGTAAATTTGCTATAGTGCTAGAGAAATTTCAATTCTGCTTAACAGGACAAGAAAGTATGCTCAATAAGACAGGGAAATACATGGGATAGATGAAGCTCATAAAATGTGTTAAGCATAGATAAGTAATGAAACCTGTTAGATAAAGCAAGTAGAACACATATGCACGAACACAGAAAAAGATAGAAGGACCGAGAAGCTTCTAAAATTCATGAGGCACTAAATATGCATGAGGCACCTGAGGCTCTAAATATTCATGCTGCACAAATTATACATGAGACATATGTGGCACTCAATATTCATGAGGCTTTAATTGGGCCACCCATGGTAATGACCATTCTTATCCTCAGCACAGGACACACAAAACCCATGGCTGTCAGCAGGCTAACTAATCCCTGTGTCTCTCCCATAGAGAACAAATGGGCAAACGAGGCCAGAGAAGAACCAGGATACAAGTTCATAATATTGGTTGATGCCTGATTCCTGAAATCACCCTCAGTTCAATTAGCTCATTGATTTACATGTACTTGTAGACACGTAAACATACGTATTTCCAGATGATATCCATATGTTTATGGGTATGTAACTGCATGCTTTGTGCCTATGTATACATGTATTTATTTGCATGTATATGTATATAGTCTGCAGCATGCATGTCTGTGTATATAGTGTATGTGGGTATGTACATACTAGTATCTGTATATGTGAACATAGGAACTCTGTATGAGTATGAGGTTGGGTTTTTTTTTTTCTGCTTTTCTTTTGTTTTTTTTTTTTTTGAGAGTGAGTCTCTCTCTGTTGCCCAGGCTGGAGGGCAGTGGGCAGTGGCACAATTTCCGCTCACTGCAACTTCCGCCCCGCCCTCAGCCCCCGGTTCAAGTGATTCTCGTGCCTCAGCCACCCGAGTAGCTGGTATTATAGGAAGTACTCTCCATGAATCTTATTCACTTTGTATTTCACTATTAACAGCAGTGCCTGACACGAAGAAAGTACTCAGCAAATATTTAGAAAGTTAATTGCTAGTCAGTAAGAGATTACCAAGAATATGCAACTTGTAGAGCTTGACTTCATATAAAACAGGGATTGGGTCTTAATCACCTCATTTCTTTGACCCACCAATCCCCCAATCTTTGACAATATCTGAAATGTAGCAGACATACAATAATACTGGATGGATGGATGGATGAATAAATGGGTTAAGAAACAAAAGAATCAAAGGAAGTTGCATTTTTAGGATTCTACTTAGAATAGATTTAGTCCTCATGAAGGAAACTACAAATGCTTACATTTTTTTCTACTACTAGCATGTACAAACTATCATTTTCAAGTGTAGAAAATTTTAAATAATAAGGTGAGAGTGTCTCTTAAATGATAAAGTTTATCTGGCGGAAAACACTTAAAATGAGTATTAGCTACTCATGTGGCTACTAAAATATTGCATATTTTATATGTAGAATACCAGCCCCTACCGTTCAGAATAAAAGTGCTCTTCTGCTAACATACAACCACAGTTTATCTTAGCCACCTCTCTGAAAGTACATCATCATCTGTCACACACGGGGAGAATAATACCTACACTACGATATATGGAGTTGTTACAATTAAATGAACTCAATAATTATTAAGAAATTATACCAAATTCATGAGTCCCGAGCTGAGATAATCCATTTTCTCCCGATTACTCCACTAAAAAACATAAAGCACACTTCACCACAGTGCTTTCTTATTAAAGAAAGGGGGAAGTATAAGGTTTTTCTGGGGGAGGAGGGAGAATGCACAATGAGCTTCACTGGTCCCCTGTGAGCTGTGTGACACACACATGCCAAACATTGCAATCACAGAAAAAGAAAAATAGGAGGGGAAACAAGAAAGAAAAGAGTTCTCAATTTATCAAAATATGAGCATTAATCTTTTTTACCCTAATTTGTATTATCATATTCAGAAAATAGTATAAATCACTTCCTTAAGTATAAACTTATTGTGAGTTGAGGCCCATTCATCATTAGATTTTCTAATGATAGCATCCGTCCTTAGGAACTATTCAAAAGTGACTAGCCCCAACCACCTGAATCATACCTAATTTTTAAAAGTGACTTGACAATGGCCAAAGATTTGTGTCACAGTTGGACAGGAATAGACCACACAGACTACCTAAGCCTTGCTTGCCAAAGTAAAAAACTTTTCAAAATAAAAGGGGAAAAATTAGCAATACTGAAATGCCACCTAAATACATTAGTCTTATTCAACACTACAAATAAGTTATTGATCTGGTTCACAAAGCGTTAAGTCAACTGAATTTTACTTTTCATACTCTACCTGTACAACTCCCTACCACTTGCCAGGTATTATTGCAAATTAGAAACCTAAAGTGAAGGAAATTAATCACTAAACAGCTGAGGCTGCACAATGACTAATTTTATTTATTCTAAATTTTTATTAATGAAGTAAAACAAAAATACTCAATCATTAATATTGGTTATAATCATTTATAACCCAACTTTGTAAACTTGTAGAGCTTGTAGTCTTTGTAAAACTACTCCGCACTCACGTTTATTCAAAAAATGCTTTATAACCATTTTGTCAGTCATTGTGCTAAAAAAAGCGGGGGGAGCACTGCAAAACATTAATGAACTCATCCCAATTTACCCAGGTGTTTCCCAGTTTCAGCACTAAAAGTCCCATGTCTTTGGAAACCCCTTCAGTCTTGGACAAACTGGAACGGCTAGTCACACTCCACTGAGAAACAAATGAAGGGAAAAGACAGATATACATTATTGTACTCACGAACCTTTCTGTTTAATGAGGAAAAGGAAAATTGTCTGACAACCATAAAAACAAATTATGTAATAGCATCCCAGCCATGATCCTCACCTCCTAAAATTACGGCAAAGGCCCAGAGCTACGCACATCACGATATATGTTCACAGAGCAGTCAGAGGAGCATACCAGATACTGCCAAAGTCAACTCCTCCCAGTGTTTAGTAGGAGGCACCAGAACTGGCCCTAATTCCACCAACCATCATTTCACCCACACCTCAGTCCGTCCAAAAAGGGGGCTCAGAACACAGGGTATGGTTACCTTTGGAGGACAACAGAACTTGTGGTAGAGGTCATTTCTTCCCCTCCCCAATCTGAAGACAGAAGGTGTAAAATGAAGAGGATTGAGTCTTAAATGCTGAAATGAAAAAGGAAAGCTATAAAATCCGGTTGAGATATCATTAAGAAATATGCTACATTCTACCTCACAGAAATGGGAATTTCTCATAGAAACGGGAATTTCAACATAGCATAGGTGAGAAAAAATACTGGAAAACTGTGTGTGTGCATGCATGTGTGTGTGTTTCACACTTACATTCAGAGTAGAGATACTTAACTACTCAACAAAACAGTTACAATTACAAACTATAACAATAGCTATGAAGAAAAAGTGGCCAGGCGCAGTGGCTCACGCCTATAATTCCAGAGCTTTGAGAGGCCAAGGCAGGAGGATGGCTTAAGGCCCTCTTCGAGAACAGCATAGGCAACATAGTGAGACCCTCCTCTCTATAAAAATCAAAATGAAAAACAAAATTAGCTGGATATAGTGGCACATGCCTGTAGTCCCAGCTACTTAGGGAGACTGAAGTGGGAGAATCGCTTGAATCCAAGATTTCAAGGGTACAGTGAGCTACGATCACACCACTGCACTCCAGCCTGGGTGACAGGGCGAGATCTGTCTCCAAAAAAAAAAGAAAAAAAAAAGTACAAAGAAGTCTGAAAGCCTTCAACTGGGGTTTTTGATAGAGACCAAGGAGTATAAAGAAGTTTTCTCTGAAGAAGTATACTGATTAAAATATGAAGAATGAATCTGAGTTAACAAGTAAAAATGGCAAGAGTGGTGAAACAGGAGAACTTAGTGGCAGACAGTAGAGTCCTAGTGGCACAGTGGAAACTGGAAGGAAGACTGCAGAGTATGATGAGAAGAGAAAAGAGGGTAGAATCTTGAGGCCACATCAGGGAATTTTTTGTCCTACTGCTTTTAAGAAGAGAAGTGACACTAATATATTTGCATCTTTAAAAGATCACTCTGGCTAAATTATAGAGAACATCTGGAAAAAGTCAAAAGAACATACTGGGAGATCAATTAGGAAGTTCCTACAAGGGTTCAAGTAAGAGACACAGGTATCTTGGTGTAGGTGTGTATATTCATCCATTCTCGCATTGCTATAAAGAAATATCTGAGACTGGGTAAAGTAAAGAGGTTTAACTGGCTCATGGTTCCACAGGCTGTACAGGAAGCATGATGGCTTTTACTCGGCAAATGGGGAAGCCTCTGAAAACTTACAGTTATAGCAGAAGGTGAAGGAGAAGCAGGCATGTGTTACATGGCCAGTGCAGGAGGAAGAGAGAGAGGAACAAGGTGCCACACACTTTTAAACAACCAGATCTCACGAGAACAGCACTGAAGGGATGATTCTGAAGCATTTATGAGAACTCTGCCCCCATGATCCATCAACTCCCTGCAACACTGGGGATTACAATTCGACATGAAATTTGCGCAGGGACACAGATCCAAACAATATCAGTGTGGCAGAGACAGATGTCTTTGATTTGAAATCTGTCTCAGGCACACAAAAGAAATAATCGGCAGAGTAAACAGACACCCCACAGAGTGGGAGAAAATATTTGCAAACTATGCATCCAACAAAGGACTAATATCCAGAATCTACCAGGAACACAAATCAGCAACAAAAAAAACAAGGCCGGGCGTGGTGGCTCATGCCTGTAACCCCAACACTTTGTGAGGCTGAGGTGAGCAGATCACCTGAGGTCAGGAGTTCAAGGCCAGCCTGATAAACATGGAGAAACCTCATCTCTACTAAAAAGACAAAATTAGCCGGGCATGGTAGCACGTGCCTGTAATCCCAGCTACTCGGGAGGCTGAGGTAGGAGAACCGCTTGAACCCAGAAGGCAGAGGTTGTGATGAGCCGAGATCATGCCATTGCACTCCAGCCTGGGCAACAAGAGGGAAACTCCATCTCAAAAAAAAAAAAAAAAAAAAAAAAGAAAAGGAAAAAATGAATAATCCCATCAAAAAGTGGGCAAAGTACATGAACAGACAATTCTCAAAAGAAGATATAAACGGCCAACATATATGAAAAATGCTCAACATCACTAATTATCAGGAAAACGCAAATCAAAACCAAAATGTGATACCATCTTACTCCTGCAAGAATGGCCATAAATAAAAAATAAAAAAATAATAGATTTTGGTGTGGATGTGCTAAAAAGGGGAAAATTTTACACTGTTGGTGGAAATGTAAACTAGTACAACCACCGTGGAAAACAGTGTGGAGATTCCTTGAGATCTGAAAGTAGATCTACCATTTGATCCAGCAATCCCACTACTGGGTATTTACCCAGAGGAAAAGAAGTAATTAAATTATACGAAAAAGACACTTGTGCACACATGTTTACAACAGCACAATTTGCAACTACAAAATATGGAATCGGCTCAAATGCCCATCAATCAATGAATGGATTAAGAAAATATGGTATGCATACACACACAGAGAGAGAGAGAGAGAGAAAGAGAAAGAGAATACTACTCAGCCATAAAAAAGGAAGAAACAATGGCATTAGCAGCAACATAGATGGAATTGGAGACCACAGTTCTAAGTAAAGTAACTCAGGAATGGAAAAAAACAAACATCGTATGTTCTCACTTACAAGTGGGAGCTAAGCTATGAGGATGCAAAGGCACGGACTTTGGGGACTCGAGGGGAAGGGTGGGAGAGGGATAAGCGATAAAAAACTGCACGCTGCTCGGGTGATGGGCACACCAAGATCTCAGGAATCACCACTGAAGAATTTATCCATATAACCAAACACCACCTGTTCCCCAAAAACCTATTGAAAAAAAAAGAAAAAAAAAGGACATCTATCTTGGCAGCAGAATCCATAAAAGTTCATGATAAATATAAAAGTTCATGATAGATTATATCTAAAAAGCGAGGAAGACAAAAATAGAATCAACAATAACTCTGAGACATCTATTTCTTCAACTGATAGAGGAACCATTTATTAAGACACACAACACTAGGGGAAGACTAAGTTTAGGGTGGGGTGATGGAATTCTGTGTTGGATATGTGGAGTTTGAGCCATGTGCTAGGCAGAATAACCGCCCCTCCATCATAATCCATGGAGCCTATGAATATGTTAGGTTACATGTTGAGGGAGAATAAAGGTTGCAGATGGAAGTAAGATTGCTAAGCAGCTGGCCTAAAAATAAGATTATTCTACGTTCTCTGAGTACGCTCAATGCAATCACAAGAGTTCTTAAAAAGATGGAAGAGGAAGGCAGAAGAATCAGGTGCTTTGCTGCTGGCTTTAAAAATGGAGGAAGGAGCCACAAGTCAAGGGATGCAGGTGGCCTCTAAAAGCTGGAGAAAGACAAGGAAATGAACCTCCCCTAGGCCTTCTAGAAGGAACGCAGCAGCTCTGCCAACTCTCCAATTTTAGCCCAGTGAGATCTATTTTGGACTTCTGACCTCTATAACTCTAAGATAATCAATCTGCATTGGTTTAAGCCATTAAGGTTGTGGTAATTTATTACAGCATCAATAGGAAATACAAGTGGCCCTTGAGACATCTAAGTGGAAAGCAACTGAAACTAGTAAGAATTTATAACACCATCGATGCAGAGACTATAAACTGGAAAGAAAAGGACCTGAGAGGTTGGAGATCAAGTCTAATATTCTGACAGTTAAAGGTATTCATTTATGCTCAACCTCCCTCAAAGGAAATGCTTAAACAACATTAAAATATAATTTTTCACTTATTAGATTAACAAAGGTCAAAAATACCGTATCATGCTAGTAAGAATGTAGAAAACTAGGCAATATCACTCATTATGGCTGTAAATATAAAGTGGAGAGTTTACAGAGAGCAATTTTGTAATATCATTTGAAATTCAACATACACATACCCTAATATCCACTAAAAACAACAGAAATGTCCACTAAGAGAGTACTAGCTAAATAATATTAGTACATCCAGCTGGATATTAGAAAGAATGAGTACTAAGAAGGGGCAATCTTCAAAACTTGAAAGCTAAGGAGCTAGGGAAAGAGTGCAGAGAATGCTACAATTTTGCTTTAAAAAAAAAAAAAACAGGTTATACACACATATGCATGTATATGCACAGATGACCTTGGGGTGGTGGGATAGAGGACAAAATAACCTGATAAAAACCCGTTATCTCAACCTGGGGGAGGAGAAATGGAATTTGATGATTAAGGAATGGAGAAAAAATATACTTTTAAGTTTCTTTTTTTTAATCTTCTGAAACTTGCTGTGTGCATATTTTATCCATTGAAAATAAACAGATGTGCTTTTCTCAATCTTCACAAATTGGAGGGAGGGGGTCCCCTCAGCACTTTTCTCCCTCTTATTTATAATACAGTATGATTGCAGCTAGGAAACACCAATGCCCCAGTAGGCGAGGCTCCAGGATCTGACCACAGACACATGGATCGTTAACGTTATTAACTAAGACTACAGTATGATAAATAACCAACACCTATCAATTGATGTCAACATCTAAATATTTCTAACATCTCACATCAGTCTATTTGCTCCTCTCCACCAATATAGAACAAAATCCCTGCTTTTTAGGTTTGTTGTGCCTTGATTTTTTCTTTTCTTTTTAAGGATCATAAAACAGAGGCACATGAAAAGTCAAAATCCTATGGATCAAAAACACTACAACATTTAAAAATAATATTAAGCATGTATATAGATGAATAAACTGACCACTGAGTAACTTAATATAATAAACTGACATATTTTAAACATAAATGTTACTCTCACCACTTAATTTTTGTGACTCTGTTTTAAGTACTAAAATTTAGCAAAGCACTACTACTCAAAACAGTTTAGTTAACACTTTTAAAAAGAGGCCTCAACACATAATAATACCTTCAAGACTAGTAGGCACAATTATTTGAGACTTTATGTTATCCTTATAAAAGCAAGGCTACAAAGAGATTCTTATTATTTCCTTCGCTTTATGAGTATGGAAAACAAACACCAAGAAATAAAGCCATCATTTAATTTTTAAAAGGAAAATAAAATTCTTAGACACATATAGTAACTTTTCACACACAAATAACTTCAAAGCCTGAACACCAACCTCTCTTCCCTGATTAAAACCTTTTCTAAATAAAATACAAAGGCTGTCACATAATTTTTTCTGTTCTTACTTACTCCCATCATTAAGACATCCTAAGGAGACTTTAAAATTTACTAAACATAAAATTCCTCTGATGCGGTTTGAGCTTTAAAAACCACTAGCTCCTTCATACAACTGAGTTTGTTTGCAGCCCATTGGTAACTGAGGTTTTCAAATTTAATAAAAATACTGCTTGATATGAGAAGGGAAAGCTGGTAGCAGGGAGAGCCAAAAAATCCATAGCATAATATCCAGGGAAATGGAAGTTATTAATCAACAAGCATGAAGTTTCAGTTAAGAGCTTCTAATAAGCTCTAGAGATCTGTAGAACACTGTGCCAATAGTCAACAATAATACATTATATACAGGTTGAATATCCCTTATTTAAAATGCTTGAGACCAGAAGTGTTTCAGAGTTTGGATTTTTCCAGATTTTTGGAATATCTGCATTATATACTTACCAGTTAAGCACCCCAAGTCCAAAAATTTTAAATCTGAAATGCTCCAATGAACATTTCCTTTGAGCATCATATGTCAGCAATCAGAAAGTTTTGAATTTTAGAGAACCTCAAATTTGAGATTTTTGGATTTGGGATGCTCAACCTGTACTTAAAATTTGCTAAGAAAAGTCAAGCACAGTGACTCACACCTGTAATCCCAGCAATTTGGGAGGCAGAGGCGGGCAGATCACTTGAGGACAGGAGTTCGAGACCAACCTAGCCAACAAGGTGAAACTGCATCTCTACTAAACATACAAAAATTAGCCGGGTGTGATGGTGGGTGCCTGTAATCCCAGCTACCAGGAAACTGAGACACGAGAATCACTTGAACCCAGGAGGTGAAGGTTGCAATGAGCTGCGATCACGCCACTGCATTCCAGCCTGGATGACAGAGCAAGATTCTGTCTGGGAAAAAAAAAAAAAAAAAAAAATTGCTAAGAGGACAGCTTTCTTGCTAAGTGTTCTTAACCACAATAAAAAAAAAAAAAATTAGGGCAAAATGTAATATAGTTATTTCTCATATAACCATGAAACTAAACTGGAGTGATTAAGAGTAAGTTAGAGTATATACATTCTATTACGGAAAAAATGAATAATCCAAAAAAGCTGTTCTTTCCTACTCTGGAAGACTTCCAGTGCTTTCTTTGCCCTGTAAACTTACCTTTCTAATCATATTCCCTTTATGCTAAATTAGCCTGCATCTTCTCTGAGAACAGATTAACTCAGCCAACTGAGTAGGGGAAGTACATCACAGGCTCAGCAGTAGGAGAGAAAAAAGAAAACTCCCATTACTTCAAAAATTAGGAAGAATTAGGGATGAACACTTCCCACCTGGTAGTTATAAGCCAGCAGTGATTTGGTGACATCCAGGGAAAGCCCCGAATTTCTCTGCCTGGGGATGGATGGTAAAATCAGAGCTAGCGAGGCTAGGAAAAACCAATGCCCCAGTAGGTGTGGCTCTGGGATCTGACCATGGACATGTGGATTGTTAACGCTGTGGCGTTCACCATGAATAATGCCTGCATGCACACAAGCCACTCCTTTAGTGAAGACAAGTCTAGTTTTACTGTGGGTGTGACACGTCAGCACCAGCAGGAAAAAATAATTACTTATTTTTAATTTTACTTATGTAAGCAGCATAACCCAAAAATAAAGTTAAACTATCTTCTCTCCAGCAAGGAGTGGACTACTGCCCTTGTGGACACCCACCGAGCTTCACTTTCAAGCCAGTTCTGAGGAATGTCGCAAGGAAGCCAGAGGCACAACTGACCCAACGTGGCAGGGCTGCAGCTGTGAGCTCAACAGGGACATGGCCTTAGGTCCCAGTGGGGCTCCAGTGGGGCTGACAACCAGTGGTATTATATGAATGGAGACCTTTAGATTCCTCATCAATTCTCAACAGGGCACAAGTCTGCAACATTATGAGCCAGAACTTTCATGAGAAATCAACTCATAAGAAATCTAGATATCATGAGGATTTGTTTCATTATAGCCACTTCCTGGCCATTCACTATCTTAAAAGGCACTGCCAAGGTATGCCTTCCCCCTTTATGTATACAAGAGGAGAGGGCACAGAGGGCCAGCTTTCAAGGAAAAGCAGCAAAGGAAGAGAATTCTGCACACTTGCAAGTGAAGGGAGGTTGAACTCCTGCACACACAGGTGGGAGAGGGGGCATGGCTCTCATAGGGGTTATGGTGTTTCTCTCCGATGAGGGGCAAGGGGATAGGGTAACGAGATCCTGTGCCTCTCCGGCAATTACGTCAGAGGCTGTTTACCTCCACCTCTTTCAAATTTCAATTTATCATACATTTGGGAAGAAGTGATATCTGCAGGAGCTGCTCCCAAACACTACAAGGTTTTCGGACATCAGGAGTCAATCATATCCACTGTGCTTACTAAGACAGGAATGTGGGTTATTGTTTTAGGAACATTTTCAACAGTCAGAGTCAAAAAAGAAAATAAAGTTTCCTCATGACTCTTTATTAAGAAGAAAAATAGATTAGCCAGAACACTACATCCCCCCAAGTTTTCTATCAATTAGGGTGATGTATTGAAATACAATGTGGGTACTACATTGGAAAAGACAAAGGGAGATCACACAATGTACTAGTAGAAAAATAAAAAGGAACAAGTAGAAGAGATTCTTTGACTAAAGTCTCAGGAACAAAAAATCACAACTCAGAAATACTCTCAAGTGAAGAGGAAAAAATGATCAAAAATCAAGATATTAAACTTGAAATGTTGCTGAAAATGACACACAGGAAATTAAGGATAGAGAATTCATATCACAAATCAGCCCTTTTCATAAGGGAAAATGTTGTCTTTACCCCAACCCATCTCTTCACACGCTTTACAGGTTCATAAGTATTTTTTGCCTTATGACTAAATTTAAAAGCTTTTGTCATCATTTAGGTAGAAAAGTCAACAAGGTCTATAAAATAATGAAATCTCCTTTCAGCCTTCCATTAAGGAATAATAATTAAAAATTTAAGTAAGAAATACTCTATTTGTACATAGAAAGGGCTAAATGCAATTTTTTAAAGCAAAAACACAGCTTGCTCTAGCTGAAACCGTTACCAACTGAGAAATATTTTTTTGACTTAGAATAAAATAATATTTCAAATAATCATTGAGAATGATTCCTCTTGTGCTTCCACCATTGTTATTACAAAGAGTTTAGGATTTTAAGGACATATTTTAGATTAAATGACCATGGTTTCAAATTCAGGTATGTATATTTTAAAAACTCAAAGCAGTTTCAGAAAGATTGCAGAGAACTAGCAGAGATCCAGAAAGTATTGCAATATAGCCAAAAACCTTTGGATAAATAACATCTGGCATTAGTGGTTTGCTATACTTGAGTTTCTCAACTTCCTCTCTGAAGAAACTTAAGTCCCTTTTGGCCTCTCTCTGACTTCCTCAAAAATGTTTCTGGAAACAGATACTTCACTGTCTTCCATATGCTTTATCTGGAGAAGTACTGTAGGAATTGTTAGGAAGCTACAGGGACTAGTGTACCAGGCATACTACTGCTCCTTCATGGGCCCTCCTCAGTCTCAACTCCCCATCTTTTAAATTTGTAGCAAATCTGGAAAAAGCAAGAGGCTTTGGCATCAGAATGATGTTGGTTCCCATCCCAGTCTCACTACTTACTAGTTGGTGCTCTTAAACAAATACTTTTCCCCTGTGAGCCTCACTGTTCTCTCATCCCACTTCTTGGGTCTGCTGTGAAGGTTAAGTGCATGCATGTGAAAAGGAACCGCCCCTGTCTAGCACATGGTAGGCACCCACTTAATTGTAAGTGCTCAGGGAAACCCAGCACTGACTGTGAGGATCACAGGTCCAGCAGATAGCTGGACATTGTGGAAACCAACCTCATCTGATCAAAGTTGCTTCCTCTATCTCTGAGAGCCCCCTCTGCCTCTGGCCCAACAGTTTGTTTCTGTGTTCCCTCATTTTCTCAGCTGCTCCCACTTCTGATCAGTTATTGCTCTGTTCCTCCCCTCATCCACAAGTCTTCGTTAAAACAACTATGTAAGAATGCCATAAAGAAAACAATAAGCAATCACTCAGCCTTTCCCTTAACTCAAGACATCTGGGATAACTTTCTTTCTCATTATTTTGTCCCCCTCAAGCAAGTGAGCCAGAAGTGATACCTTATTAAGTGAGGAAAATAAGATTCAGAACAATGTCATCTGAACTTACATTTGAGTGGGGTTTTTTTTTTTATAACAGTACTGATCCTTTTAAACAGCGTATTTTGCATATACGTACCTCCCTCACTTTTGTAACAATGTATAACACTATTTAAGTATTTTGGGAGGGGAAGCAGAGAAGAATAAATAATTATCTAGTTTAAACTGAAGTTGAGAATGGGAGGCATGAAGATAGCTAAAATTCCAGACTTGAATTATGCAAGAATGCACAGTGGCAATAATGGGCAACAGTGCTATTCAAAGTGTGATCCATTGCTTGTACATGAACCGTGTGTTCCCAGAGAGCAAGCAGATAACACAGAATGATACAGAAATTAAGAGTATTTAGAAATTCTTATAGTAATTTGAAAGGGTAGTGGTATGCATGTGGAAGGAAATAAAAAAACCACGCTTTTATTTCGTATGTCTGCTGCTTTTCTAGTAATTATCATTTTTCTCACTATTCACTTGTATTAAATATTGCAGGATCAGTATACCATACAAAAAGTATCAGTCCGCTGGAATTCTGAAATTTTAAAATTCAAATTCTATACAACAGACTTGTTCCTGAAAGCTTTGGAAGGCAAATTTACTTTGACCTCCATGGAAGGCACAAGTTTGTGGACTGTGTAAACACAGTTAATTAGGGGCTAGGTGACACTCTGCCAAATCCACTTGGCTCTTCAAAGATGTGACATTTAATCCACATAAAGTGAGAAAATAAAACTGTCCTCCAACAACCTATTTAAAGCACACCAAATTGTAAAATATTATCACTTATTCTTACCATAAATCCCTAAACATTAAAATATTGCAGATTAAAACCTGATATGAAAATGTTTGAAAAATCATCCAAAGCATAACCCTCTGCAAACTTCTCTTATTGTGAACTTGCATAAATAAAAGATAAAAGCTTCCCTCTCCCTGAATTCTAAGTAGAAGGTAAATACAATTTATGGTAATACATTGAAAAGGAACAATCACAGAAACAAAGCCATCAGAAGACTCTCATTTAAAAACTGGTTGCAGCCTGGAGCAGTGGCACACACTTATAGACTCAGCTGCCTAGGAGGCTGAAGCAGGAAAATCACTTAAGCCCAGGAGTCCAAGGCCAGTCTGAGCAACATAGTGAGACCCTATTTCTTAACAACAAAACAAAAAAAATCAACTACTTCACAAATCTCCAAGGCAATAAGACTGTAACCTTTAAACACTAAATAAATAAAAATAAAAACTGGCTGCACCAGTGCTGTGGAACTTTCATAATACTCAAGGGCAAGCCTTCTGGAATCCCAGTTCGCCTCGACTATAAAATGGAGATAGTAATGACTTCTCAGGGCCGGCAATTAGGACCAAATAACACAATTGGTGGTAGAACACTGAAACCATGGAGCAGTGTTCCGCAAAGTGTCGTCCAGGGACCCTGGGGATCTTTGATACTCTTTAAAAGGTTTGCAGGGTCATGTTCTCACTCATAAGTGGGAGTTGAACAATAAGAACACATGGACACAGGGAGGGGGACATCACACACCGGGGCCTGTTGGCGAGTGGGTGACAAGGGAAGGGAGAGCATTAGGACAAACACCTAATGCATGTGGGGCTTAAAACCTAGATTATGAGTTGATAGGTGCAGCAAACCACCATGACACATGTATACCTATGTAACAAACCTGCATGTTCTGCACATGTATCCCAGAACTTAAAGCAAAATTAAAAAAAAAAAAAAAAAAAAAAAGGTTTCCAAGGTCAAAATAATTTTCAAAATTATACTGAGTCATTTTTTGCCTTGTTCACTCTTGTTTTCACACAAATGTACACTGGAGTTTTTCAGAGGCTATCTGAAGAGTGAGAGGGACAGACTGAATGCAGAAGACATGAGAATACAGCTGTCTTCTTGTACACCAGACACACAAGAAGTCTGCAGAAACGCAAAACAATGTCATTCACCTCACTGAATTTTTTGTCTTAACTCTAAAATAGGAAATTTTTCGTGGAACAATTTTTTATTAACATGCAGTAAGTTTTATGTTATTTTAAAAAATATTAACAAATCTATTAAAATTGTCTCAATTTAACTGAAAATACAGTCAACATCAACAGCTATAAATCAAACATATAAAATCCCTTTTGGGATCCTCAACAATTTTTAAAATGTAAAAGGGACTTGAAATCAAAATGCTTGAAAACTGTTCCTGAAAGTGAAAGAGGTGCATACACTTTAATACTTATGCATATGTATAAAATTAAGTTTGTACTTGTGAACATATAGTACTTTAACATATCAATAATGTATATTTTATGGGAAGGAAAAGTTCATCACACTGCATTCAGTATTTTTATCTCACTTCCCAGAAAAAAAGCAAACTGAAAGAGCCTGTTCTCTGGTAACCACGTGTCCTGGGTTTTCCAGGACAGTCTTAACATTAAATGTGTTTCCAATTTTTCCCATCAACCACAAAAATGTTCCTTATATTTCAACATTTTTGTGTCCAAATCCATCTCCCAATCTGATTCTCACACAGAGGAAGTATCACAAAACATCCTTTTGTTGTGCTGTCTGTAATTATCTTTGAAACACTTCAGCACTGTGCATGTAACAAATACCTGTAGGATGGTTCTGACCCTCCTCCCCAGGAGTGGTGGGTTACTCCAGCTGAGAACATGCCCCAGAGGTGCTTCGTGAGTATGTGAAAGCCTTCCCAGGGAGACTCACACTCCAGAGTCAGTGAACTCCAAATTTTATTTGTCATAAACAACAGAGGCTTTGTTAGTTAGTGAAATGGATGTTAAAAATTATTTCTCATGGGTAAATGTGAATTTTGCCAGATGTAGAGTGGTTAGAAATAGTATAGGGTACTGCTGCCTTTAACTAAACAGGGTCTACAAACCAATAATGTCCAGTGCCTCAACCGCTTAGGATCAGTACCCTAAGCTTAGGACTTTGATGCTGAAGAATAACCAGGAGTTAATCATGCTGCTTGAACAACTTCCTTTTCTGCTTCAAATAAACATCTCATGCACAGATCCGTTAGAGTACCTTAAGGACAGACAGCAGGCACCTCACTGAGATTGCAGAATAGTCATACACGTGGGCCCTGCTCATTAATAAAGGTCTGCATGTGAGGCAGAATTCATTGCAAGATTTGCTTTGGTTATTACACACCGCCTAATAGTCTTTGAAGAGAAACTACAGCCTTTACCTTGCTATCTATTACACTCTTCATGCTTACCCAAAAGAAACAAATAATTATAATCCATCAAATCGGTTTAGGAGCATTAGCAAAACCTCTTTCAGACCATCTAGGCCTCAGAAATACCTATTTCCTCTTATCCAGCACTGTCATCTAACCGCGAAGAACTGCCTAGAAAGGGCTCAAACGCTGCAGGAATTCTGCCTTGCAAAATCAGTATCTTCAGTAATGACAAAGGCCAGATTGGAGTTTATGTTGGATGAAAACTGGATGAAATTCAGAATCTACCTCTTCTTGTGAGAAAAGTATTTAGAGGAGTAAATATTCATCAACCACTTACACATGCTATAAACTGAACCCAATGCCACAAAAGTTGGCAGTGTATAACCACTAAGATAGTCCTATTTACAACTGGAGAAAGCAGAGAGGGAAGAGAAAGTAGAGGCAAAATGGGAGAGAGCCAAGCAGGAAGAATATGCAGCTTCCAAAATTCAGGCCACATATAAAGGTGTTGTATCATCATTTTGTTTGAGGTAAAAACTTAGAAAACACAGGATCCAAAGTCAAATATGAATTATCTGCTTTGGCTTTCTTAAGCACCAAGATAACCAAAATAAACCAAATACCTATATGATAGAATATCACATAATAACAGAAAACCATGCTATCACAGACTACCTAATGACAATGGAAAATGTTCAACACATTTCAGTCTCTCCAACCTCCATGTTGAGGGATCAAAGGCGTAGTATGGTTTTCCTCTGGCTATCTGGTTTTCTCACATTTCCCATCTCCCAGATATAAACCCCATTGCTATTTTATCATTCTAGCATTGTTCTTCACATATTCAAATATAGGTATGTGCTATATATCTACAGGTAGACACAGATACAGACGTTGAAGACAGAGATAAGCGTTGAAGACTTTTGTGCTTTTCAATTTCATGCATATTTTATTTGAGCAATTACACTGAATAAAGTTTGCTCATATCAACACTATTTTCACATTAGATAAAAAATGAAATCCCCATGGAAATAATGTATTTTTAGTCTCCAGGCAATATCCTTAAATCTGGCTGCCAACAAGATCATCTGTAAAAATAGTGTACAGCTTGTCCATATCAGTTCCATTACAAGTCTTTAATTAAGGCAATACCATTCAGGACATAGGCCGGGGCAAATATTTCATGATGAAGACATGTCACAACAAAAGCCAAAAATTAACAAATGGGATCTAATTAAACCAAAGAGCTTCTGCACAGCAAAAGAAACTATCAACAGAGTAAACATACAACCTACAAAGCAGGAGAAAATTTTTGCAATCCATGCATCTGACAAAGATCTAATATTCAGCATCTATAGGGAACTTTGACAAATTCACAATTTAAAAAAATACCCCATTTAAAAGTGGGCAAAGGACATGAACAGATACTTCTTAAGACATACATGTGGCCAACAAACATGAAAAACAGTTCAACATCACTGATCATTAGAGAAATGCAAATCAAAACTACAATGAGATATCATCTCACAGTAGTCAGAACAGCTATTATTAAAAAGTCAACAAGCAACAGATGCTGGCTAGTTTGTGGAGAAAAAGGAACACTTTTACACTGTTGGTGGTAGTTCAAATTAGCTCAACCATTGTGGAAGACAGTGTGGTGATTCCTCAAAGACCTAGAGGCAGAAATACCATTTGACCCGGCAATCCCATTCCTTTTTACCCAAAGGAATATAAATCATTCTGTTATTAAAACACACGCACACATGTGTTCATTGCGGCATTATTTATAATAGCAAAGACATGGAATCAACCTAAACGCCCATCAATGACAAACTGAATAAAGAAAAGGTGGCATACATACATGATGAAATACTACTATACAGCCATAAAAAGGAATGAGATAATGTCTTTTGCAAGGACATGGGTGGAACTGGAGGCCATTATCCTTAGTAAACTAACGCAAGAACAGAAAACCAACTACCCACATGTTCTCATTTATAAGTGGAAGCTAAATGATGAGAACACATGGACATATGGGAGGAACAACACACATTGGGGCCTGTCGGAGGGCAGGGGTGGGAGGAGGGAGAGAATCAGGAAGAATAACTAGTGGATGCTGGGATTAATACCTGACTGATGGGACAATCTGGGCAGCAAACCACCATGGCACATGTTTACCCATGTAACAAGCCTGTGCATCCTGCACATGTATCCCTGAACTTACAATAAAAGTTGGAAACAAAAACAAATAAATAAAAATATAAAATCAGATTATCTAACTGCAACAAAAAAGTATTTAAGCATCTTCCATGAGCTGAGTATTTTGATAGGCCCAGGGGAAACAAAAGTTTTCTTCCGATAAAATTATTCAAGCCTCTCATCTTAGGATACCATTCAGAACTGGTCAGCATGCCTTTCTAAAATCTTGCAGTCTATGAAACAAAAATAAGAAAACTGGGAAGCCAGATTCTCAAATCAAAGTGTTTGATTTAGAGCTGCAACCAAGTCTAGAATGCACTGCATACACAGCAACGGTAAAGAAATGAGCAACTGGTGAAGTGGATACCTTTGCTGGATACTAAAAATGACCAGAATCAAGCAAACATTTCTACCCAAAAAGAGCAAAACAAAATCAGCAGCATTTTATTTTTACAAGCCCCAAACAGAAATGATTTCAAAACATTCAGCCAAAACTACACTTGCTACCCATTTGTTTCTGTTTAGGCTGTGTCAATGCTAAATTAGCAGTTGGCTTAGTGATTCCAGGTTATATGGGTTCAGGTCTCGGAAACACACAGTTCTGGTTTAAGTTAAATTTCCTATTTGCACATAACTGCCCTGACCTTTAAGTTTCCAAACTGTATTTGCGCAAATTAGGCACAAATTCTAAGCTTTGCTGACTCAAATATATTATGACTAGAAAGTTAAAGGAAAGATAAACATACAAAGCCAAAGTAAGAAGCAGTTCTAAAGTTTAAAAGAAGCCTACAAAGATGGGATCAATTGAAGTAAGTAACTCTGCATCTGTTCTGAATAGTTTCACTTCATCCTCTTTCAACACCAGAATCCAGTCATCTTGGCTGCTCCTGCCACCGCCTCCAGCCTATCACGCTCAAAGAGTTCACCATGAGGGTTGGCCAACTTGGAGAACCTTTCAATCTTCCACGGCCAAACCTAAGAGGGCAGCAAGCCAGGAAAAGCACATGCTGGCATCACATAACAGCATGCATTTCAATGTTACAGGGCAAAATAGGAGATAACTATAGCCAAAGATAATTTCTCTAACCTTGACATCAGAACTGGACACTACATCTACTGTTTTTAAATAAATTTTCCAACGAAGGCTCTTCATCAGAACCAATAAATACATTGACTTTCATGCTGTCTCACTAGGCAGTCATGTTTGCGTACATAGTGCTTACTATAATTGATTAAAAATCATCTTAACTTATAATTCCAGAAGTTTTACCTGAGGGATACTCTCATAAAAATATTTCCCCCAAAAACATTCCTGAAGTCAGGAAACAACAGATGATGGAGAGGATGTGGAGAAATAGAAACATTTGGTGGGAGCTTAAATTAGTTCAACCATTGTGGAAGACAGTGTGGCAACTCCTCAAGGATCTAGAACCAGAAATACCATTTGACCCAGCAATCCCATTACCGGGTATATATCCAAAGGATTATAAATCATTCTACTATAAAGACACATTCACACATATGTTTACTGCAGCACTATTCACAATAGCAAAGACTTGGAACCAACCCAAATGCCCACCAATGATAGATTGGATAAAGAAAATGTGGCACATATACACCATGGAATACTATGCAGCCATAAAAAAGGATGAGTTCATGTCTTTTGCAGGGGCATGGATGAAGCTGGAAACCATCTTTCTCAGCAAACTATTGCAAGAACAGAAAACCAAACACAGCATGTTCTCACTCGTAAGTGGGAGTTGAACAATAAGAACACATGGACACAGGGAGGGGAACATCACACACTGGGGCCTGTTGGGGGGTGGAAAACCAGGGGAGGGACAGCATTAGGAGAAATACCTAATGTAGATGATGGGTTGATGGGTGCAGCAAACCACCATGGCATGTGTATACCTAAGTAACAAACCTGCACATTCTGCACGTATATCCCAGAACTTAAAGTATAATTTTTAAAAAAGACATCCCATTTTAATTGCATGTTTAAGTATTATAGCATGTACATATATTCCTTGTGAAGAGGTGAACTGCAACAAGATGAAAAACACAACACTGTATAACTTAAAGAGGTTTGAGATTGAAGAACTTCCAGGAAACTGCAGATGAACATTGAGTCATACCATCTCCAAATGAATATTATTAGATGTAAAAACTGTATTCTATATGTAACTTACTTAACTTGAAGTGCTGTTTTCTCCCTTTCAATGTAACTTTTAAACATACACAAACAGCATTTCTACTGTACTTTTATCAAACCTCAAACCTGTCCAGGCTCATTTCCCTACCTTTGTTATTCAGAGAAGTGAAAAATTAAAAGGGCCCAAGTTGAGAATTCTTAGGGATAACCCTAAGAAGTGGAATGTCTTGATTTGTCTTTTTACAAAAATCTTTCCTTAGGAGCACAAAAGGTAAAGTAGGGAAAGCCTGAGCAGTAGCTGCTTACAAACCCACTCCATGGCAGCTAAGAAGCTAGTGGCTTTGGGGCCAAATTCCCCATCCTTAGAGAGGCCTTGGTAATATCATGTAGTTCTTACAAAAGGTGTTCAGATGTGATTTTTGCCTTCTTTCTTCTAATAATCCACTGAGTTGAGGGAATGCGAAGGGGAGAAGGGAGTGGAGCACAGGAGTAGGAAAAAATGTGAAGATATCCAAGACAAACACTGAACACAAAGACCAATCCTTACCTAAAAACCCTGGCTGGATGTTTGGGGTTGAAAAGCCTCCTTGGAGTGGATGTGGTGTGCTGATGTGGGCGTTCTGGGCACTAGTTTCTCTTCTATTCTGTTTTTGCTGGCCAACAACTCCTCTTCCTTTCCTTTCATTCTTGCCAGAAGGAGTTCTCAGTTTAATCTTTGAGGTGAAGAGATAACCCACAGGAACATTAAAATAAGTGCTACATAATACAGAATTAGCTTTAGAAGGCCTTGGAACAAATGTGACCCAGGTTTAGAGTGTGATGCTCTCAAGGAGAACTCCTCTCTGAAGGAGCAAACCAAATGGTGCTTACTTAAAGCATTCCCAAGCCAGCCCCTTCGTATCAAATCCCAGGGCTCTACTCAGCATCTGTCAGTCAGGATGAAAATAACAAGGATGTCATCAGGGGTCCTGAGGAGAACGAGAAAAAGGAGAGAATAACCTGTAGAGAGCACTTAATTCCGGGCAGTGTGCTCAAGACCTCTGTATCTCCTCATCTAGTCCTCAGAAAAGCTCTCCTAGAGACTGACACTGTTAGCACCCTTGACTGTACAGATGAGGAAATCAAGGGAAACTACCTAAACTCAGAGGGCCAGAAAGTTGTTGGGAGTAGAATGCCACTGACTGCACAATTATCACTCCAGGAGAGAATATTTTAACTGTTTTTTCTTTCTGATTCCCTCCCCATTCACCCCTGAGCATTTTGATCACATAAACCTCCCAGTCTTCTCCAAATATACCATGCCCTTGCCAACATTGAAGCCTCTGCACTTACAGGTCCCTAAGTAAGTAACTCCCATAAGACACTTACTTTAGAATCAGATGATGTCACTGCCTTCCCTAAGTAGTCACACTTCCAAGCACAATTGATCGGGGGTCTCTAGATACTAGGAACTTTATAGATGCTGTATTATAAGTAATCTATTAACTATTTTAAGTATTGACTTTAAACTGACAGTAGCTGTCTAAGGTCTTAGTTGGCTATGCAATTACGGACACAGCATTCAGCAGAGGCTCAAAAAAGTATGCTGAAACATTTAAGTCAAATAAGCCAATTGGGGGATTGGAAATTATATATATTATATACATATATATATCCCCTAAAAGATATATATAGAAATATATATTATATATGGAAATATATATTTATATAGATGTATATATAATATATAGTATACATATTACATATAGAAATATATATTATATATATAAACACATATATATATCCCCTAAAAGATGACAAATCACTGTCTTTTCTTTCTCTTCATAACTCTCCAAAAGGGAGAAAAAATTGTCCAAATAATTTTTGAGAGCCTATGGGAAATGCTGATTAATGACATGTGCACTAAAACCTCAGGTCTGGGGAACAGTCCACCATAAAAAACTAAAGTTTATATCCTTAAGCAAAACAACAACAAAATGTAAGTAAACCATTAAGCACAGAAAGCTTTCCGTGACATTTTAAAACATTTTTCCCCATCTTTCCTAAGGCACAAGAGACATGGTCTAATCCATCACCATGCACGTAAATTATGATGCTGCAGGCCTCCAAAGATGTGCACAGCTGCTGCTGCCACTCTACCTCCTATCACCAGAGTATAATCAGTTTTCAGTTTTTTACACCTTTTTATTATTCTCCCATCAGGTTTCAACTGCACTCTATACTGATAATGTCAGAGAGTAAGTGGCCTAAACATCCCTTCTCCAAGCCTCTATTGTGCCACTTGTAGTTAGCTGTGGACTTAAACACCAGGTAAGCAAGCTTGCTGAAATTGTGAATAACAGAAGAATGCACACACCTTCCAACTAAGGGCCTTTCTCACAAACACATCAGAAGATAAGGGGTACAAACATATGAAAAAATGGTCAACATTGCTAATGATCAGGGAAATGCAAATCAAAACCATGATGTGATAACACCTTAATCCTACAAAAATGGCCATAGCCAAAAAAATAAAAAAAAATAGATGATGATGGGGATACAGTGAAAAGAGAACACTTTTACACTGCTGATGGGAATGTAAACTAGCACAACCACTATGAAAAACAGTGTGGTTTCCTTAAAGATCTAAAATAGAACGACCATTTGATCCAGCAATCCTACTATTGGGTATGTACCCATAGGAAAAAGAAGTCATTATACAAAAAAGAAACTTGCACATGCATGTTTATAGTAGCACAATTCACAATTGCAAAAATATGAAACCAGCCTAAATGCCCATCGATCAATGATTGGATAAGGAAATCGTGGTGTAGGCTGGGCGCAGTGGCTCAAGCCTGTAATCCCAGCACTTTGGGAGGCCGAGACGGGTGGATCACAAGGTCAGGAGATCAAGACCATCCTGGCTAACACGGTGAAACCCCATCTCTGCTAAAAAAATACAAAAAACTAGCCAGGCGAGGTGGCGGGTGCCTGTAGTCCCAGCTACTCGGGAGGCTGAGGCACGAGAATGGCGTGAACTTGGGAGTCGGAGCTTGCAGTGAGCTGAGATCCGGACACTGCACTCCAGCCTGGGCGACAGAGTGAGACTCCGTCTCAAAAAAAAAAAAAAAAAAAAAGAAATCGTGGTGTACGTGTGTGTGTGTATATATATGTGTGTGTATATATAAAATTGAATATATATACATGTATATATATGCACGTGTATATGTATACACATG
The DNA here is from genome assembly GCF_002776525.5 of Piliocolobus tephrosceles. NCBI lineage: Eukaryota > Metazoa > Chordata > Mammalia > Primates > Cercopithecidae > Piliocolobus > Piliocolobus tephrosceles. The sequence continues at coordinate 54,535,946 of NC_045442.1, read as the reverse complement.
CACGTATGTATACACACACACACACACTTGAATACTACTCAGCCATAAAAAGGAATGAAAAAATGGCATTTGCAGCAACCTGGATAAAATTGGAGACTATTATTCTAAATGAAGTAACTCAGGAATGGAAAACCAAACATCGTATGAGGATGCAAAGGCATAAGAATGATACAATGAGGCCGGGCGCGGTGGCTCAAGCCTGTAATCCCAGCACTTTGGGAGGCCGAGACGGGCGGATCACGAGGTCAGGAGATCGAGACCATCCTGGCTAACACGGTGAAACCCCGTCTCTACTAAAAATACAAAAAACTAGCCGGGCGAAGTGGCGGGCGCCTGTAGTCCCAGCTACTCCGGAGGCTGAGGCAGGAGAATGGCGTAAACCCGGGAGGCGGAGCTTGCAGTGAGCTGAGATCTGGCCACTGCACTCCAGCCCGGGCGACAGAGCAAGACTCCGCCTCAAAAAAAAAAAAAAAAAAGAATGATACAATGGACTATAGGGACTCGGGGAAAAGGTGGGATGGGGCTGAGGGATAAAATACTAGAAATTGGGTACAGTGTACACTGCTTGGATGATGGGTGTACCAGCATTTCAGAAATCACCACTAAAGAACTTATTCATGTAACCAAACACCACCTGTTCCCCAAAAACCTATGGAAATAAAGGATTTTTTAAAAAAATATATTGACCTTTCAAAAAAAACAAAAAAGATTTTCCCTGGACTGGGCCAGCCTTACTTTGCAACCAGTCTTCTACCCCTTCCTTAATTGATCAATCAAAGAAGCTAGAAAAGTCTTTACAGGGACTTTGAGAACACTAATCAGTTTTACAGCCTGAAGCAAAGAGATCTACTTAATATGACAAAGGGTTTCCAGTTAAGTATTTTGGCTTTCCGTTATATTTAGTACTGTCTGCCCAGGGCATACATGAAGGGTGGGGGGGCAAGGGGAGACAGCAGTATCCAGCTGCTGTGAAGGATGAGGGATGGTCTGCTCTCTCTCTGAGGATTATTGCCCTCTTTCCTAAACCCCCAATGAATAGGCTACACAGAGGCAGAGAATTTTGGCAGATTTGACTGAACAGCTCCCCTGAGGACAGGATAAAAAGAGGCTCTGCTCAGCATCTGTTCAACATTCCAAAAGCTCCTGCAATTCCCTGATTGCAAGGAATCTTTTGTCTTTCAAGTAGAAAAATAGATATGAGGGTCTAGGTCTGGCTTATTTACACTGTGTTCCTAGGCACACGGACATAACGGATGCAAAATAATTATGTAATGGCTATTTGATATCAGTTTTGCACATGTGCCTACCTGCTTAAACAGCATAGATGAAGCATAAAAGCTAATCAAGTCCTAAATATGAAATGCATCTCTTTCTATCAATTTGCAAACATACAAATTTTTTCACTGATATAAATGGTCAGAATATTTACATGATACCCAGCAGATGAATCCATGAGTGTGAAAAGTGTTGGAAGATTTGGCTTACAATAAAAGTATCTCTGACGGCTAGGTGAGTTGAAGCAAAAAATGTAAATATGTAAATCAAATAATTTAAAAAGAAGGGACGTCATATTCTTGAGTAATTCCTTCTTTCCCATTCCTCTTTAATACCAATATTATATGAAATGAAAAGAACAAAACTATGGCTAAAATTATATTATTTGATATTTTTAACTTATTGCTAAAATAAATTAATAAAAGAAAAGATTATTCCTGAAAGTGTCCCATTTTTTAAATTTTTCTCAAATAGCCAGAATCATTTAAAACCATATTTAACAAATTCATATCAAATGGGTTTCACAGCCTCTTTTTATAAAGCAGTGGGACATCCCAACAGACTAGTTTGGGACTATAATTGAAAGGCCAGTGATTCCTCTGGATGAGGATACACTGACCTCCATAACAATGAACAAGGGGCAACTGAACAGATAATAGTTGTCTCTACCCATGTCCAAGGGGAAAAGGTAGACAACAGCATAATGTCATAGTTGTCATGAAGTTCAAAAAATCAACCTCTTGCTCACTGAGTGACAAGGAGCAGCTTATAGTGATCTCACTGAATATTAGGTTCTTCATCCATAAAATGGGTTCTTCATCTGTAAAATGCCAGATATACTGCTGATGATTTGAGATGATCAATATTAACTGCCTGCCACCTGTAAAGCCAAGGATAGCCCCACTGGTTCAGATACCATGATCAGCAAGCACTTCAAGCCTCACTGAGAAAGCCAAAACCATTTTCTCATTTACGGACTTGATTTATAGCCATGGAAAATAAACAGTATATGAGAGCAAAGCATTATGTGACTTTCCTTCAAAATCATTTAATTTTTTAAACAGTCAACAAAGAGAAAAGGAAAAAAGAAGACTGACCAAAAAATACTAAAAATTACTATGTTGTATGTAAATTTATAACAAAAATATAAAGTTAAAACAAAAAATACTTTAAATTAAGATTAGCTTAAAATACAGTGTTTTACAATCTTTCACTCTCCTTAAACTTTGGTCACATATTTATCACAAAATAGCACAAGACTTTTATTTTTCTACTTGAAAAACAAAAGGAAGAGTCATACAAAATAAAACGTGACATAGAATACTATTAGCAATTAAATGTATGTGTTTGAGTACTCAAATATGCAATCTACTTTTCATGGCAAACATTAAAAAACCTGGCAACTTTTATCAAGAAATTTCAATCACCACATCATATTGCTAAAAATTTTTATCACTTATAAAATTGCAATCCAAAGAAAATTTATTTGCTGTTGCTAAGAGACATGAAAGGAAATCTTTAAAACACCCCTTTGTCTCTGATTTTCAGTTCATGTAGTCAAAAGCAGAGAACATGTCATCATCAGTGGCTGAGTGGAGGTCCCAGTGCTAGCCTCTTCCACAAAGAATCAAAACAACAAAGAGATAACTGCACTTTGAGTAGAATGACTGAGAGAACACTGGAAGTTAGCAAGGAAGTGGCAAAAAGCCTCTGGACACAAAAACTCAGGATAGCATCACAGAGAAGGAAGTAAAGCATCCAGCAAGGATTGGCTTGAACCAAGAGGAACTCTCCACTGTGGAGAAAAGGTAAGAGGTAGCCTCCATTGCCACCAGGGATACCTGCAATCCTTGCTATAGGAAAGCCCCACAGTCCTCATGGAGGACTAAACAGAGTACACTTTAGTCAGGGCATAGAGCACTGCCTAAAGCTAACATGGGTACATTGCTCCAGAGAGAAAACTCATGCTGGGTTTCCCCCAAACCCCCAAGACCCAGGCTGCTGTGACACTGGGTCATATTGAGAGAGAAGCTACTACCAGAGTACGTCTTTCCCTGGGGGCTAATATCCCTGCACTCCCATATCCCTGTGGCCCCTTCACTATCCCACCATGCCTACAGAGAAGGCTGCAGCACAATGATGCCACCTGAACCCAGTGGTACGGCAACGACTCAGGCATGTAAGCCCATACAGAAACCTTGAATTTAAGTAAAATCCAAGAAGCAGTGGCCCAGCACAGAGAGCAGACTATTCTCAGAACCAAAGGAGACCATACATGCTCCCAAGTACCTGAGAGTCAGCCTGCCTGGCAGGCCCCTACCAAAAAACCTGTGCCATTGCCTATAGAAACACCCACAGCCCAGGCCACTGAGGCACTTGAGACACAGCTGACACTGAATACAGCCAAAGAAAGCACATGAAGACAATATTGTTCCAATCCAAAACTAAAATGAAAACACCCTACCAAACCAGCGCTACAGGACACATACACACACACACGCACAAATTATCCTTACAAAAGCTACATAAAATCAGAAGCAGTGACCATTCCACCATATGCACAGGTATCAATGTAAGACCACAAGAGAAGTGAAAAAGCAAGGAATATGATACCTCCAAAGGAGAACTATTCTCTAGTAACCGACACCAAAAAAGGAAATTAATAAAATGCCTGAAAAGGAATTCAACATGATGATCCTAAGAAAACTCAGCAAGATACAAGAGAATACAGACCAAAAATTCAATGAAAACAAAAACAATTCATGATCTAAATGAGAAACTCAACAGAAGTAGATATAAAAAAGAACAAAACAGAAATATTGAGCTAAAGAATTCAATGAATGAAAACAAAATTAAGAGCTTCAACAATAGACTAGATCAAGCAGAAGAGGTTGATTTTTCTAGGATGAATTTCTGAAGAAAAACATGGGTCTTTTGAAATAGTCAAGTCAAACAAAATAAAAAGAAAAAAGAAAAAAAACGAATGGAGAAAGCCAATAAGACAATGGAACACAAATAAGCGAATATATTTTTGCATTATAGAAATTCAACAAAGAGATGGAAAAAGGCATTGAAAATATATTTAACGAAAAAACAGCTGAAAACATCCCAAGTCATGGAAAAGATATGACAGCTGAAAAATCCTTAAGTAAATTTAATTCAAAAAAATTCTCTCCAAGGCACATCAAAAACAAAGAATTTTTAAAAGAGCAAGAGAAAAGCATGAAGCAAATAAAAGGGACTCCCAATCATACTAAAAGCAAATTTATCAGCAGAAACGCTACCAGCAAAATGAAAATGGGATGATACATTCAAAATGCTGAAAGAAAATTGCCAGCAAAGAATACTGTACCCAGCAAAAATATTCTTTAGAAATGAATAAATAAACTATTTTCTAGACAAGTAAAAACTGAAGAAATCCATCACCATCTCTCAGACCACAGTGCAATCAAACTAGAACTCAGGATTAAGAAACTGAATCAAAACCTCTCAACTACATGGAAACTGAACAACCTGCTCCTGAATAACTACTGGGTACATAACGAAATGAAGGCAGAAATAAAGATGTTCTTTGAAACCAATGACAACAAAGAAACAACATACCAGAATCTCTGGGACACATATAAAGCAGTGTGTGAAGGGAAATTTATAGCACTAAATGCCCACAAGAGAAAGCAGGAAAGATCTAAAATTGACACCCTAACATTACAATTAAAAGAGAAGCAAAGCAAACACATTTAAAAGCTAGCAGAAGGCAAGAAATAACTAAGATCAGAGCAGAACTGAAGGAGATAGAAACACAAAAAAACTCTTCAAAAAATCAATGAATCCAGGAGCTGGTTTTTGAAAAGATCAACAAAACTGACAGACTGCTATCAAGACTAATAAAGAAGAAAAGAGAGAAGAATCAACTAGGTGCAATAAAAAATGATGAAGGGGATATCACCACTGATCCCAAAGAAACACAAACTACCATCAGAGAATACTATAAACACCTCTATGAAAAGAAACTAGAAAACCTAGAAGAAATGGATAAATTCTGGGACACACACACACCCTCCTAAGACTGAACCAGGAAGAAGTTGAATCCCTGAATAAACCAGTAACAGATTCTGAAATCGAGGCAATAATTAATAGCCTTCCAACCAAAAAAAGTCCAGGACCAGACAGATTCACAGGCGAATTCTACCAGAGGTATGATGAGGACCTGGTACCATTCCTTCTGAAACTATTCCAATCAATCGAAAAAGAGGGAATCCTCCCTAACTCATTTTATGAGGCCAACATCATCCTGATACCAAAGCCTGGCAGAGACACAACAGAAAAAGAGAATTTTATACCAATATCCCTGATGAATATTGATGCAAAAATCCTGAATAAAATACTGGCAAACAGAATCCAGCAGCACATCACAAAGTTTATTCACCACGATCAAGTTGGCTTCATCCCTGCGATGCAAGGCTGGTTCAACATACGCAAATCAATAAACATAATCCATCATATAAACAGAACCAAAGACAAAAACCGCAGGATCATCTCAATAGATGCAGAAAAGGGCTTTGACAAAATTCAACAGACCTTCATGCTAAAAACTCTCAAAAAATTCGGTACTGATGGAATGTATCTCAAAATAATAAGAGCTCTTTATGACAAACCCACAGTTAATATCATACTGAATGGGCAAAAAGTGGAAGCATTTCCTTTGAAAACTGGCACAGGACAGGGATGCCCTCTCACACCACTCCTATTAAACACAGTGTTGGAAGTTCTGGCCAGGGCAATCAGAAAAGAGAGAGAAATAAAGGGTATTCAATTAGGAAAAGAGGAAGTCAAATTGTCCCTGTTTGCAGATGACATGATTGTATATTTAGAAAACCCCACTGTGTCAGCCCAAAATCCCCTTAAACTGATAAGCAACTTCAGCAAAGTCTCAGGATAAAAATCAGTGTGCAAAAATCACAAGCATTCCTACACACCAAAAACAGACAGAGAGCCAAATCATGAGTGAACTCCCATTCACAATTGCTTCAAAGAGAATAAAATACCTAGGAATCCAACTTACAAGGGATGTAAAGGACCTCTTCAAGGAGAACTACAAACCACTGCTCAGTGAAATAAAAGAGGACACAAACAAATGGAAGAACATCCCATGCTCATGGATAGGAAGAATCAATAAAGTGAAAATGGCCATACTGCCCAAGGTAATTTATAGATACAATGCCATCCTCATTAAGCTACCAATGACTTTCTTCACAGAATTGGAAAAAACTATTTTAAAGTTCATATGGAATCAAAAAAGAGCCCGCATAACCAAGACAATCCTAAGCCAAAAGAACAAAGCTGGAGGCATCATGCTACCTGACTTCAAACTATACTACAAAGCTATAGTAATGAGAACAGCATGGTACTGGTACCAAAACAGAGATATAGACCAATGGAACAGAACAGAGCCCTCAAAAATAATACCACACATCTACAACCATCTGATCTCTGACAAATCTGACAAAAACAAGAAATGGGGAAAGGATTCCCTATTTAATAAATGGTGCTGGGAAAATTGGCTAGCCATAAGTAGAAAGCTGAAACTGGATCCCTTCCTTACACCTTATACAAAAATTATTTCAATATGGCTTAGAGACTTAAATGTTAGACCTAAAGCCATAAAAACCCTAGAAGAAAACCTAGGCAATACCATTCAGGACATAGGCATGGGCAGGGACTTCATGACTAAAACACCAAAAGCAATGGCAACAAAAGCCAAAATTGACAAATGGGATCTCATTAAACTAAAGAGCTTCTGCACAGCAAAAGAAACTACCATCAGAGTGAACAGGCAACCTACAGAATGGGAGAAAATTTTTGCAATCTACTCATCTGACAAAGGGCTAATATCCAGAACCTACAAAGAACTCAATCAAATTTACAAGAAAAAAAAAACAACCCCATCAAAAAGTGGGCAAAGGATATGAACAGACACTTCTCAAAAGAAGACATTCATACAGCCAACAGACACATGAAAAAATGCTCATCATCACTCGCCATCAGAGAAATGCAAATAAAAACCACAATGAGGTACCAGTTAAAATGGCAATCATTAAAAAGTCAGGAAACAACAGGTGCTGGAGAGGATGTGGAGAAATAGGAACACTTTTACACTGTTGCTGGGACTGTAAACTAGTTCAACCATTGTGGAAGACAGTGTGGCAATTCCTCAAGGATCTAGAACTAGAAATACCATTTGACCCAGCAATCCCATTACTGGGTACATACCCAAAGGATTATAAATCATGCTGCTATAAAAACACATGTACACATATGTTTATTGTGGCACTGTTCACAATAACAAAGACTTGGAACCAACCCAAATGTCCATCAATGATAGACTGGATTAAGAAAATGTGGCACATATACACCATGGAATACTATGCAGCCATAAAAAAGCATGAGTTCATGTCCTCTGCAGGGACATGGATGCAGCTGGAAACCATCATTCTCAGCAAACTATCATAAGAACAGAAAACCAAACACCGCATGTTCTCACTCATAGGTGGGAAATGAACAATGAGAACACTTGGACACAGGATGCAGAACATCACACACTGGGGCCTGTTGCGGGTTCGGGGGTGGGAAGGGATAGCATTAGGAGATATACCTAATGTAAATGATGAGTTAATGGGTGCAGCACATCAACATGGCACGTGTATACATATGTAACAAACCCACATGTTATGTACATGTACCCTAGAACATAAAGTATAATAATTTTTTTAAAAAACCCTTAAAAAAGAAAAACAAAATCCATCACCACTAGAGCAACCTTATAAGAAAGGCTTATGGGAGTCTGACATTTTGAAGTATAAGGACAATAATTAACATCATGAAAGCATATGAAAGTATAAAATTAACTGACAGAGCAGATACACGAGGATGCAAAAGGAATCCAACATTATCACTACAGAAAACCACCAAAGACAAACGATAAGAGAGGAGGAAAAGAACAAATGATACACAAAACAATCAGAAAACAACAAAATAAAGGAGTGAGCTCTCACCTATCAATAATAATCCTGAATATACATGGTGGGTTTCAATTCTCCAATAAAAGATACAGTGTGGCTGAATACAGTTTTTTTAAAAAAAAAGAAACAAGACCTAGTTATATGCATATAAGAAACTCATTTCACCTACAAAGAACACATAGACTGAACATGAAGGGATGAACAAGGATATTCTATACCAAGAGAAACCAAAACAAAATAGGAGTAGCTATAATTATATTAGATAAAATGAATTTTAAGGCAAACACTGTAAAAAGAGAAAAAGAAAATCATTATATAATGATAAAGAGATCACTTCAGCCAGAAAATATAATTATTGTAAATATATGCACCCAGCACTGGAAAACCCATATACATAAACATGAATTAATAGATGTAAATATTATTAGATTCAAAGGGAGAGACAGGCCCCAATACAATTATAGTTGGGGACTTCAACACTCCACTCTCAACACTGAACAGGTTATCTAGATAGAAAAATCAACAGCAACAAAAATCAGTCTCAAATTGCATCACAGACCAAATGGACCTAACAGACATTTACAGAACATTTCATCCAACAGCTACAGTATACGCATTCTTATCAGCACATGGAGAATTCTCCAGGATAGATCAGACAATAACCCCAAAACAACCCTCAACCTATTTTTAAAAACTGAAATCATATCACAATAGAATAAAGCTAGGAATAAATAAGAAGTTTGGAAATTGTACAAATAAATGGAATGAAAATATGTTCCCGAACACCAGTAGAGTGATGAAGAAAAATTAAGAAGGAAACAAAAAAGTTATTAAACTAAAATACAAACACAACATACCAAAACCTATGGGACACAGCAAAAGCTGAACTAAGAAAACAGTTTACAGCAATAAACACCTACATCAAAACAGTGGAAATATTTGAAATGAACAACCTCAAGGAATTTAAAAAGCAAAAGCAAATCTTTCCTTCTACCAAAGTCGGTAAAAGAAAAACAAATTTGGCTGGGTACAGTGGCTCACGCCTGTAATCCCAGCACTTTGGGAGACTGAGACGGGCAGATCACGAGGTCAGGAGATAGAGACCATCCTGGCTGACACAGTGAAACCCCGTCTCTACTAAAAATACAAAAAAAATTAGCTAGGCGCGGTGGTGGGTGCCTGTAGTCCCCGCTACACGGGAGGCTGAGGCAGGAGAATGGCGTGAATCTGGGAGGCAGAGCTTGCAGTGAGTGATCGCGCCACTGCACTCCAGCCTGAGCAACAGAGCAAGAATCCGTCTCAAAACAAAACAAAACAAAACAAAAAAAAAGAACATAAGAAAAACAAATTTAAAGATCACAGCATAAATAAAAAAATAGAGACTAAAAAAATACAAAAGATCAATGAAATCAAAATACGGTTGTTTGAAGAGATAAACAGAATCAATAAGCCACTAGCTAGATTAACCACGAGAAAGAGAGAATACCCAAATAAACAGAATCAGAAACAAAAGAGGAAGACATTACAACTGATACCACAGAAATACAAAAGATCAGAGCTTGTTATCAACAACCATATATTAACAAACTATAAAACCCAGAGGAAATGAATAAATTCCTTGACACATACAACCTACCAAGATTGAACCAGGAAGAAATAGAAAACTTAAACCAATAATGAGTAAGGAGATTGAGTCAACAATAAAAAGTCTCCCAACAAAGAAAAGCTCAAGAATGGATGCCGGCCGGGCGCGGTGGCTCAAGCCTGTAATCCCAGCACTTTGGGAGGCCGAGACGGGCGGATCACGAGGTCAGGAGATCGAGACCATCCTGGCTAACACGGTGAAACCCCGTCTCTAATAAAAATACAAAAAAACTAGCCGGGCGAGGTGGCGGGCGCCTGTAGTCCCAGCTACTCCGGAGGCTGAGGCAGGAGAATGGCATAAACCCGGGAGGCAGAGCTTGCAGTGAGCTGAGATCCGGCCACTGCACTCCAGTCCGGGCGACAGAGCAAGACTCCGCCTTAAAAAAAAAAAAAAAAAAAAAGAATGGATGCCTTTCCTGCTAAATTCTACCAAATCTATAAAAAAAACTCACATTTATTCTTCTCAAATCACTCCAAAACATTGAGAAGGAGGGAATTCTTCCTAAGTCATTCTATGAGGCCAGCATTACCCTAATACCAAAGCCAGACAAAGACACTGCAAAAAAAGAAAGAATACTACAAGTCAAAACCCCTGAAAACCCAGATGTAAAAATCCTCAACAAAATACTACTAGCAAACCAAATCCAACAACACATCAAAAAATTATACAACATGATCAGGTGGGATTTATCCCAGGGATACATGCAAATCAATAAACATGATACATCACAAAATGAAGAACAAAACCTAAATGATTATTTCAATAAACACAGAAAAAGCATTAGATAAAATTTGGCATCCCTTCATGATAAAAATTCTCAACAAATTAGGCATAGAAGGAATGTACCTCAACACTAATAAAGGCCATATATGACAACCCCACAGCTAATGTCACACCGAACAAGGGAAATACGAAAGCCTTTCCTCTAAGAATTGGAACAAGAAAAGAATATCCACTTTTACCACTCACATTCAACATAGTACTGGAAGGCTTAGCCAGAACAATTAAGCAACAGAAAGAAATAAAGACCATCCAAATTGGAAACAAGGTAATTGAACTATTCCTGTTTGCAGACAATATAATCTTATATATAGAAAAACCTAAAGTCTCCACCAACTCCTAAAACTGATAAAAGAATTTAATAACGTTGTAGGACACAAAATGAAAATACAAAATTTGGTAGCATTTCTATAAAGCAATAATGAAAGAGCTGAAAAACAATTCAAGTAAGCAATCTCATTTACAATACCTAACAAAAAAAAAAAATCAATGCCTAGAAATAAATTTAGCATGCAAAAAGTGAATAAGTATGCTATCATTTTTCAGTTCTGTAAATCCTTTACAACTTTAATTTTAGTATTTCTCAGCATTATGACTGAACACTGAGATTTTTGCTATATTTTACAGACTTTCAGATAAGTCATTATAAATTGCCTAAATATATATAAAAACATTATTTTCTGGGTCCCAATTATGAAAGTAAAAGTCTTGGGAGGTGGTTATGAATTAAAACACATCATGAAATTAGCAACAGCAACAAGTACCACAAAAGGCAATCCTAAATGCTATGGTTTGAATATTTGTATCACCTCAAAATTCATTTTTGAAACATACTCTCAAGGTGATTGTATTAGGTGAACTTTTGGGAAGTGATTAAACAAGTATAAGGAAAGAGCCCTCATAAATGTGATCAGTGACCCTATAAAAGAGAACCCAGAGAAATGCCTTGCCCTTTCAATCATGTGAGAATGCAGCTAGAAGGCATCATCTATGAGAAACAGTCCTCACTAGACACCTATACTGTTAGCACCTTGATCTTGGACTTCCCAGCCTCCAGAACTGTGAGAAATAAATTTCTGTTGTTTATGAACTGTCCACTCAGTCTAGGGAATTTTTGTTATAGCAGCACCTGTGGACTAAGACACTAAGAATCCTGCTTAGAGGCAAGATTAACATCTCGTAGGCAAGAGACAAACTCTCCCAGCCAAGATAGAGAAAATGGGACGTGATTTACCCTCACATTTGAAAACAGCTCAAAAATGGAAAACATATTTAAGAGTAGTTTTACACTGAACAAGCAACAAAGCATGCTGATTCCTGGCAGGAAACAAATAAAATAATCATACAATTGAGCCAGCTTATTGCCAGGAGAGTTTCCAGATTGTGATGCAAACAGCATGAAGCAAGGTGGAGCCTAGTAGTCTCTCTAAGTAGAGGAACTGGGCCTGGAAACCAAAGAGACCAAGACGCCTAGAGTTTGCAGGGCAGAATACAAAGAGCATGAAGCAAGGTGGAGCCTAGTAGTCTCTCCAAGCAGAGGAACTGGGCCTGGAAACCAAAGAGACCAAGATGCCTAGAGTTTGCAGGGCAGAATAGCAAAGAGGTGAAAGCTTCAAGGACAAAGAACTTTGGAGATGTTCAGGCTTACTCCTTGTGTGTTCAGCTGAGTACTGATCAAGCCATGCACATGAGTAAACAACTAGAGAACGAAATGAAAGGATTATAGGAAATAATCCTAACTCTCACATAGTTTTAGAACAGCTCCTCCTGTTTACAATGGTCAGAATAGAAAGGCTCATAATTAACAGGATATCAGGTAGAATACTTAGAAGGATTTTGCCTCAGTAGGAGGTAAAATTAGCCCTGAACTAAATGCTGCTCTGTTCCTACCTGAGAAAACAAAAAGACAGACATAAAAGGGTCAAACCCTTTCCAAGTGATTTAACTGTATCCCATAACAAGCTCCAAACAAGCTCAAGAGTACAAAAATATCAGGACCAAAAACGTAGTATCACAATGTCTGGCCTCTAATCGAAAATTACTAGACATGTAAAGAAACAAGAAAATACAGGCCATGAGAAGAAAAATCAATTAACTGAAACCAACAAAGAATTATCACATTAGAATTAACAGAAAAGAACATTTAAAAAAAGGTTATTGTGTATTTGAAAAGCTAGAGAAAAATTTGAAAAGTGTTAAAATATTCAAAAGATCCCAACTAAACTTCTAAAGATGAAAACCACATCTTTGGTGTAAAACAGCATTGAAAGTATCAATAGCACATTAGTCTATGTGAGAAAACAGTGGATTTACAGTCATAGCAACAGAAATTATCTGAAGTTAGATGGTGACGTTTAAAATACTGGAAAAAATGAATAGAACATCAATAAGCTATGGAACATCATCAAACAGTCAAATATATGTGTAACTGGAGTTCCCAATGAAGGAGAAACAGAAAGGATATTTGAATAAATAATGGTTAAAATTTTTCCAAATCTAATGAAGACAATAAAACTATAAATCCAAGAAGCTCAATGAACTCCACTGAACACATAAAAAAGAAAGAACACTGTCATATAACATTGAATTGCTTAAAACCAATGTTAAAAACAATCTTTAAAACAGCTAGAGAAAAAACATACACACTATTTACAAGGCAACAAAGACAATGTTTATGGCCAAGTTCTCATCAGAAACAATGCAAGCCAGAAGAGAGTAGAACATCTTAAAAGCAATTTAAAAAAACTGTCAACCTAGAATTATTTACTCAATGAAAACATATTTTGAATATAAAGGCAAAATGAGAATGTTAAAGGGTAAGAAATGTTAAAGGAAATCCTTCACACAGAAAAATTAAATATCAAGGATAATCCTGCATCTCAAGATCCTTAATCACATCTGCAAAGTCCCTTTTACAATGCGAGGTAACATTCACAAATTCCTGGAATGAGAATGTAGACATCTTTTAGGGGCCATTATTCTGCTAACCACACACCTCATATGAAGAAACCACTCAAAAAGATGTTACACTACAACAAAAAACAGTAATGCAAGAAAAACATATGAGAAATTTTTTTAAATGGAAGCCTCATATCGTGTCTGGAATTGGTGGATTCTTGGTCTCACTGACTTCAAGAATGAAGCCGCAGACTCTGGCGGGGAGTGTTACAGTTCTTAAAGAAGGTGTGCCCAGAGTTTCTTCCTTCAGACGTTCACATGTGTCTGGAGCTTCCTCCTTCCGGTGGGTTCATGGTCTGCTGTCAGGAATGAAGCTGCAGACCTTCCCAGGTGAGTGTGTTACAGCTCATAAAGGCAGCATGGACAAAGAGTGGGCAGCAGCAAGATTTACTGCAAAGAGCGAAGAACAAAGCTTCCACAACATGGAAAGGGAATCCAGCTGGTTGCCCCTGGCTGGGTCGGGCAGCCTGCTTTTATTCCTTTATCTGACCCCACCCACATGCTGGTGATTGGGCCATTTTACAGAGAGCTGATTGGTCCGTTTTTGACAGAGTGCCGATTGGTGCGTTTACAATCCTTGAGCTAGACAGAGTCACAGAGTGCTAGCCCCCCAAGTCTCCACTAGGTTAGCTAGATACAGAGTACCAATTGGTGTATTCACAAACCCTGAGCTAGATACAGAGTGCTGATTGGTGTATTTAGAAACCCTGAGCTAGACACAGAGTGCTGACTGGTGCACATACAATCCTCCGGCTAGAGATAAAAGTTCTCCAAGTCCCCATCCAGTTCAAGGGCCCAATGGATCCTGCATCCGGGCTCCAGGCAGAGCTGCCCACCAGTCCTTAGTCATGCCTGCACTCCTCAGCCCTTGGGCTGTCGATGGGACTAGGTGCCATGGAGCAGGGGGTGGCAACCGTCAGAGAAGCTCAGGCCACACGGGAGCCCACCACAGGGTGGCAGCTCAGACATGGCGGGCTGCAGGTCCGGAGCCCTGCCCCTCCGGGAGGCAGCTAAGGCCCAGAGAGAATTTGAGTGCCGCGGCGGCGTGCCAGCACTGCTGGGGGACCCGTGCAACCTCCGCAGCTGCTGGCCCGGGTGCTAAGTCCCTCACTGCCCTGGGCCGGCGGGGCTCCGTGTGCTGGGTCCCGCCGAGCCCACGCCTGCAGGAACTCACACCGGCCTGCGAGCGCAGCCCGGGTTCCCGCCCGGGCCTCTCCCTCCACACCTCCCCGCAAGCAGAGGGAGGAGGCTCCAGCCCCAGGCAGCCCAAAGAGGGGTTCCCACGGTGCCGTGGTGGGCTGAAGGGCTCCTCAAACGCCGCCAGAATGGACACGGAGGCCGGAGGCCCAGGAGGTGCTGAGAGTGAGGACTGCTAGCACATTGTCACCTCTCAATATGACTGAGAAGAAACAGACAAAAGGAAAAAAACTGATACTCTTTTTGACTTTGATGCCTGGGCCATTATCTTTTGAACTGCATATTTAGTAATTTAAGGTTGTTTTCTTCTTAACCACTCCAAGTAAACTACTTGATTCCACAGCAAATATTTACATAATTATAATAATGTAAGTGATGTTAAAAAAAACTCATGAGCAATCTGAAGAGTGATGTGAAAAAAAAACCAAGGTTTCTGCCTGCCTGCATCAACTGTTCTATCAAATTGCTTTTCACTTTTAAGGGCAAAATCTGGTATTAGAGGAATTGAAATTATGGTAATTTAAGTCCATACAAATATTTTCTAAGTAACATTTCTTGGTCAAGGTTCTTTTCTCCTTCATACTCCTAACCAAGCTGCAAACTTTGATGCTAAGGGGATTTATGGACCATCAAGAAATTCAATAACTTTTAACATACATTTTTCTTTACATAAAATGATTCAATGCAAGACCAAATTGACCTATTATGTTTCTTTTAGAGCTAGTAATGCAATTTCAGAATATCTGAGAAGCTGCAAATGAATAGAATTTACCTTTCTCTATTTGTATGCATACACCTATGCCAATAAAAATTAGACATATTCAAGGTTTCACATTCAACAGTAAGAGACCAGCGTTTTAAACACAACCTAAGAGGCATAACTTTTGCAATCACCCTAAGTTAATAATTTGTCATAAATTAACTATCCCTCAACACTCTAAAACTAGAAATTCCACAATCTTACAAATAGGGTTCTCATTCTGTAATTAATGGATTATCTAAATAACCATAATTAAGGAAATGTAAAAAATTTTTTTAAGAATAAGCAATTCAACATTACTTCTCATTCAAACACTAACTGGGAATGACAGTTCAGGTCCTTAGTATAGAACATCATGTTTAGAGAACCAATATCATGCACAGAACTGATTCTTAGTGATAACACAGTGGTGAAGTATTTCACTTGATTCTCCACTAATCAAAGTTAAAGGCTTTGAAGTCACTATATTTGTTCACCAACTTCATCCATTTCCATTTAATCATTAAAATCCTGTTTCACTGAAGTCAAGCCTGCCTGGCCATCATTTGAGTTCCAGAGATGCCAGGCCAACACTTAGTTTTGCATGAGAGACCTCAGTGACCCATATTTTTCAAGCACTCACTGAAACTTCCTTTACAAAGAACTGCTAATCATTATTGTGAGAAGACATGAGAACGCTGATCCACTCACTGAAAATTAACTTCACATAGAGAACCCCATTACCTAGACCTTAGCTTCCCTTTTTTTATCTTGATAATCCAAAAAGAAATTTTGCCTATTTATAATGATGTTTTTAAGATTCCTACCAGTACTACCAATTACCCTACTTCCAATAGGTTACAATATATAGGACCACAAGTTGCAACATTTAGAATTGCTGCTTATGTCCTAGGGTCAGTCAACCAAAAAAAAAAAAAAATTGTCCAACAGCCTCCATTCTCTTCAGCTGTAAAATAAAAACCTGACATCTATGAGGTTATTACAACAGGAATAAAAAAGTACATTACATCAAATTTCAGAAGTTTGCACTGAAAATAAAGGTAATTCAAGCAAAAATATGAAAAACATCTCCAAAATTCTCCCATTTTTGTCTTACAAGACAGGAAAAGAAGACCAGATTTAAAGTTCAGAAACTAAGTTCTGCTCACGGTTCAACAATAAAACAGATAAGCTAATTTGAGCTCATCACGTAAAGTTGTCCTCTCTGACCCTCAGCTTTCCTTAACTGTAGAATTAGTATAACCACTACAGATCTTCCTAAATCCTTAAGAATTTAATATGGGATTAATAGGTATGAATTCAATCAATTCCTGCCTTCCACCTATCACCCAATAAAGCATCAGTTCATTTTAAATAACCTTGAGAAAATGCAATTCATTTGTAATATTTTAATAAACATAATAAAAACATTAAATACAATTCTTGTTCTACAGGATCCAAACAGTATAAATTGAAACATAAATTATTCAATGTTTTTAGTTCTATAAGTCACCATTCCCCTCAAACACTGTAGGTAACCAAGAAGTTAAGACTCTTACATATGAACTCTTTCCCATCCAGACCCAGTAGACTAATCTTTTTTAAATTTTTGTACTCTATTGACAAAAGTTCCAAAAAGCTACCCTTGAAAATGACAAAGAAGTGGTAGCCCACAAAATGAACATTAAAATCTGCTTGATGTTCATTAAAGAAAAAGCTAAAAAAGAAGGGGGGTCTAGCCCCCTGCAAAAAATTTGTCTTTATATATTTTATAAACATTTCAGAAGACTAATTTCTAAAATTAACTTGCATAGTGCTCCTTGCACTAAATGTCTGTATTCCTTTCCTATTGCTGCTATAACAAAATACAAACTTAGCAGCTTAAAACAGCACAAATTTATTGTCTTACAGTTTTAGAGGTCAGAAGTCCAAAATGGATCTCACTGGGTTAAAATCCAGGTGTTGATGGACTGCAATCCTACTGGAAACTCTGTCTCCTTGACTTTTTGAGCTTCTAGAGGCTGCCGACATTCCTTGCAGCTTCCTTCCATCTTGAATCCCAACAATTCCAATCAAAATGTTCTCACATTGAATTACTCTGACTCTAACTCCTTTGCCTCCCTCTTTCACTTATTGCCATTGTGACTGCATTAGGCCCACCTGGATAACCCAGGATAACCTATTTAAGGTCAGCTGATTGGTAACCTTAAAGCCATCTGCAACCTAATTCCCCTTGCCATGGTAACATAGTTAGAAGTTCCAGAGATTTGAATATGGACATCTTTGGGAGGTCCGTCTTCTCTCCACCACTACGTCTGTCATACATTTATTGAGAGAGTCTACTAACAGATTATAGAGATGAACAAGCCCTATGAGGGTCAATTTAATGGGAAAGACAAAAGAACAAAACTACAATTCTGTAGAAAAAACAGACACAGGAACACTTAGCAACAAAGGCAGATGAATACAAATTTCTTTAAAATAATAACTAAGATATTACATATCTGTCTGAAAGCCCATGCCTACATGGAATGTTCTACATACTTTAATATCATTGTGAGGAAAGCCCTGTTTAAAAAACATCACAAGGAATGAGGTCAATATCATCAGAATTTTAGAGACTGTTGAGATCTGAAGAGATCTCACCACCAATCTAGTGTTCAACTGAGACCTAGAGAAATTATAACTTTCTAAGATCACTTGGCTAGTTTCAGAAACAGGATTTTCACTCAATTTCCTTATTTCTGGTCAAAATACTATATGAGATAGCACAAACAAATAAGTTCACTACAGTGTGTTTAACAAATAAGAATAGCCTGTAATCCCAGCACTTTGGGAGGCCAAGGCGGGTAGATCACGAGGTCAGGAGGTCAAAACCATCCTGGCTAACATGGTGAAACCCCATCTCTTCCAAAAGTACAAAAAACTAGCCAGGTGTGGTGGTGGGCACCTGTAGTCCCAGCTACTCGGGAGGCTAAGGCAGGAGAATGGCCTGAACCCAGGAGGCGAAGCTTGCAATGAGTCAAGATTGTGCCACTGCACTCCAGCCTGGGTGACAGTGCAAGACTCCATCTCAAAAAATAAATAAATAAATAAAATAAGAATAAAACGTAATTATGGTTTAAAAATATCAACTACAGATTTGTGCAATTATAAAAGTCCTAAGGTCAGAGAAAGAGAAATTATGCATGATCTCACTTACATGCAAAATCTAAAAAAGTCAAATTCATAGAAACAAATAGTAGAATGATGGTTACCAGGGGCTGGGTGGGAAGGAGAGGTGTGGAATTAGGAAGATGTTGGTCAAAGGATACAACATTTCACACAGACAAGAAAAGTAAGTTCAGGAGATCTCCAGTACACACTATGACTACAGTTAATAACAATGTAGTGTATACTTGAAAACTGCTGAGAAGAAAGTAGATTTTAAATGTGTTCACCACACACACAAAAATTAAGTATATGAGGTAAGGATATCTTAATTAACTCGCTTGAGCTATTCCACAATATTTACATATATCAAAACATCATGTTGTATATACCATAAATATATCAAATTTTATTAGTCAATTTAAAAATAAATAATAAACATTCTGCAGCTTAAAGGTATAAAGTTCAGCCATTTAGCAAATTCACCTTTGTACAAATCCTATTGTTCAAAGACATTATAAATGTGAGACCTCATATTTCATTAATCTAGTTTACATTATTTCATTGAGATCTTACCAGATGCCAGGCAAGTCCTAGGTGAAGGGGATACAGTAGTGAACAACAAATTTTAAAAGCCCTGTTTTTGTGAACTTTTATGAAATAGTGAAGGATCTGGGGAACAGATAAAAAGCAAACAAGTATATCATATGTCAGAAAGAGACTGTATTTACTAGTACTGAGATGTGAAGGAAGACCAGAGACATGCATTCTCAATGTTACTTTAAAACAAACAGGATGTGGAATGTTAAAAGCTGATAAAAAGATTAAAGAGATAAAATGTCTAATATCTTAAAAACACTCAAACACACAAGCACTGTCATAAAATTGAATGAGGACCTCTTTCTCAAACCCCAAATAAAAATTAATACCAATTAAAAGCAAACTCCATCCAAACTGTAGAACTGGCAAAAAGAATAGATGCACTGGTCAATGCAACAGGGCACAGACCCCAGAAATCAACCCATACAATGCAGTCGATGTATTAAAAAGCACAAAGGAAATTCAATGAAAAAAGCATAGTCTTTTCAACAAATGATGCTAGAATAATTGGATATTCATACACCAAAAAGAAAATTAAATGAACCTGGACTTGACCTTATATTTTACAAACAATTAATGCAAAATGAATCACAAGCCTAGGTGTAAAATGCAAAACAATACAATTTCTAGATGAAGACATAGGAGAAAATCTACATGACCTTGGGTTTAGTGATGAGTTTTTAGATACACACTAAAAACATTATTTATGAAAGAAGATAGATAAACTGGACTTAATAAAATTTAAAACACTACTCTGTGAAAGACACTATTAAGAGAATGAAAAGACAAACCAAAGATTGGGAGAAAATATTTAGAAAACACAACTGATAAAAAAGTTGTATATAAAATATAAAGCGGGGCATAGAGACTCATGCCTGTAGCCCTAGCACTTTAGGAGACTGAGGTGGAAGGACTGCTTGAGGTCAGAAGTTTGAGACCAGCCTGGTCAACATAGCAAAACCCCACCTCTACAAAAAAAAAAGTTTTAAATAAAAAATTAGTAGGGTATGGTGGCACTGCCTGTAGTCCCAGCTACTCGGGAGGCTGAGGTGAAGGATTACTTGAGCCCAGGATTTTGAGGCTGTTTTGAGCCATGATCATGCCACTGCACCCCAGTCAAGGTGACAGAGCAAGACCCTGTGTTGAAACTAAATAAATAAAATATACAAAGAATTATTTTTTTTGAGATGGAGTCTCGCTTTGTTGCCTAGGCTGGAGTGCAGTGGCACGTCTCAGCTCACTGCAACCTCCACCCCTCCAGGTTTAAGCAATTCTCTACCTCAACCTCAGCTGGGATTACAGGAACATGCCACCACGCCCAGCTAATTATTTGTATTTTTAGTAGAGATGGGGTTTCACCATCTTGGCCAGGCTGGTCTTGAACTCCTAACCTCATGATCCACCTGCCTTGGCCTCCCAAAGTGCTGGGCTGCGCCCAGCCACAAATAATTCTTAAAACCAGCCACAAAGAATTCTTAAAACTGAGCTGGGCACGGTGTAATCCCAGCACTTTGGGAGGCTGAGGCAGGTCGATAACATGGGGTCAGGAGCTCAAGACCAGCCTGGCCAACATGGTAAAAACCCGTCTCTACTAAAAATACAAAAAAATTAGCTGGGTACAGTGATGCATGTCTGTAATCCCAGCTACTCAGAAGGCTGAGACAGGAGAATCGCTTGAACCCTGGAGGCAGAGGTTGCAATGAGCCAAGATCACACCATTGCACTCCAGCCTGGACAACAGAGTGAGATTCCATCTCACCAAAAAAAAAAAAAAGAATTCTCAAAATTCAACAATAACAACAAAAAGAAGGGAAAAAAAAAAAAATCTGAACAGACTCCTCATCAAAGAAGATATACAGATGACAAATAAGCATATGAAAAGATGCTCAACATCATTATGTCATTAAGGAAATACAAATTAAAATGACATACTACTAGACATATATTAAAATGGCTAAAATTTTAAAAACTGACAATACCAAATGTTAACTAGGATGCAGAGAAACGAACTCTCAATTTATTGCTGCAGTGAATGCAGAAGCTGTATACCATTCCAAACTCTAGAATACAGTTTGGCAGTGTCTTAAGAAGCTAAACACAGTCTCTATGATGTAATATAGTAATCGTGCTCCTAGGCATCTACTCAATTCATTTGAAATTTTATGTCAACATAAACACCTGCATGAGAACGTTTATAGAAATCTTATTTATACTGGTCAAGAGCTGGATGCAATCTCAATAGGTGAGTGTATAAACGAACTGTTGTCATCCATATAATAGAATACTATTCATAGAAAGAAAAAAAAAACTGCCTGAGGTCGGTGGCTCACACCTGTGCTCCCAGGACTTTGGGAGGCCAAGATGGACAGATTGCTCAAGCCAAGGAGTTTGAGACCAGCCTGAGTAACATGGCAAAACCCTGTCTCCGCAAAAAATATAAAAGTTGGCCAGGTGTGGTAGCACATGCCTGTGGTCCCAGCTACTCAGAAGGCAGAAGTGGGAAAATCACCTGAGCCCAGGAAGTTGGGGCTGCAGTGAGGCATGATCGCACCACTGCACTCCAACCTGGGTGACAGGGAGACCCTGACACACGCGCGTGCGCGCGCACACACACACCCCAAAGTAAACCAAAACAAAAAACAAGGGCCTACGTGACAAAGCTTGACCCTGTCCCCTCCCCTCCCCCAAAAAATGACAATATAGATGACTCTTACATGCATACATATAAAGAGATGTTGAGCCAAGGAAAAAGGCTATATACCATATGATGTTTGTATGACATTCTGAAAAAGACAAAACTACAGTAACAGTAAATAAGTCAATCATTGCCAGGGGTTTGAGAAGGGGCGAGGGTTGAATAAATATAGCACACTGGATTTTTAGGATCTGAAAGTATTCTGTTTGAAATTCTAATGGGGGATACATGGCATTGTAAATGTCAAAACTCAAAATACAGAGCTAACCTTAATATATGCAAATTGTAAAAAATAATTTCAGAGGTTGGCGAATACAAGATGGAATGCAGGCTGTGGTGAAAGAATCTAGCAAAAGTGTAAAATACACTCACTGATGAAATGGAAAAGATACTGACCTGAGTATCCTTACAAATAAGTGGAGTAGGTAAGACTAAAGGCAAAAGGCACTGCATATAAGCTCTGTGGATAATTTTATTTCTCATAGGGTATTCAGTTAGGAATTCTAAAATTACTATTTTTGTTCCCTAAGCTTTTTTTTTTATTATACTTTAAGTTCTAGGGTACATGTGCACAACGTGCAGATTTGTTACATATGTATACATGGGCCATGTTGGTGAACTGTACCCATTAACTCTTCATATACATTAGGTATATCTCCTAATGCTATCCCTCCCCTCTACCGCAACCCCACAACAGGCCCTGGTGTGTGATGGTCCCCACCCTGTGTCCAAGTGTTCTCATTGTTCAATTCCCACCTATGAGTGAGAACATGTGGTGTTTGGTTTTCTGTCCTTGCGACAGTTTGCTCAGAATGGTGGTTCCCAGCTTCATCCACGTCCTACAAAGGATATGAACTCATCCTCTTTTATGGCTGCATAGTATCCCATGGTATATATGTGCCACATTTTCTTAATCCAGTCTATCATTGATAGACATATGGGTTGGTTCCAAGTCTTTGCTACTTTGAATAGTGCCTCAATAAACATATGTGTGCATGTGTCTTTATAGCAGCATGATTTACAGTCATTTGGGTATATGCCCAGTAATGGGATGGCCGGGTCAAATGGTATTTCTAGTTCTAGATCCTTGAGGAATCACCACACTGTCTTCCACAATGGTTGAACTAGTTTACAGTCCCAGCAACAGTGTAAAAGTGTTCCTATTTCTCTACATCCTCTCCAGCACCTGTTGTTTCCTGACTTTTTAATGACCGCCATTCTGACTGGTGTGAGATGGTATTTATTGTGGTTTTTATTTGCATTTCTCTGATGGCGAGTGATGATGAGCATTTTTTCATGTGTCTGTTGGCTGCATAAATGTCTTCTTTTGAGAAGTGTCTGTTCATATCCTTCACCCCCTTTTTGATGGGGTTTTTTCTTGTAAATTCGTTTAAGTTCTTTGTAGATTCTGGGTATCAGGCCTTTGTCAGATAAGTAGATTGTAAAAATTTTCTCCCATTCTGTAGGTTGCCTATTCACTCTGATGGTAGTTTCTTTTGCTGTGCAGAAGCTCTTTGATTAGATCCCATTTGTCAATTTTGGCTTTTGTTACCACTGCTTTTGGTGTTTTAGTCATGAAGTCCTTGCCCATGCCTATGGCCTGAATGGTATTGCTTAGGTTTTCTTCTAGGGTTTTTACGGTTTTAGGTCTAACATTTAAGTCTTTAATCCGTCTTGAATTAATTTTTGTATAAGGTGTAAGGAAGGGATCCAGTTTCAGCTTTCTCCATATGACTAGCCAGTTTTCCCAGCACCATTTATTAAATAAGGAATCTTTTCCCCATTTCCTGTTTTTGTCAGGTTTGTCAAAGATCAGATGGTTGTAGATGTGTGATATTATTTCTAAGGGCTCTGTTCTGTTCCATTGGTCTCTATCTCTGGTTTGGAACCAGCACCATGCTGTTTTGGTAACTGTAGCCTTGTAGTATAGTTTGAAGTCAGGTAGCATGATGCCTCCAGCTTTGTTCTTTTGGCTTAGGATTGTCTTGGCAATGTGGGCTCTTTTTTGGCTCCATATGAACTTTAAAGTAGTTTTTTCCAATTATGTAAAGAAAGTCAAGTTGGTAACATGATGGGGATGGCACTGAATCTATAAATTATCTTGGGCAGTATGGCTGTTTTCACGATATTGATTCTTCCTATCCATGAGCATGGAATGTTCTTCCATTTGTTTATGTCCTCTTTTATTTCACTGAGCAGTGGTTTGTAATTCTGTTGAAGAGGTCCTTCACATCCCTTGTAAGTTGCATTTGTAGGTATTTTATTCTCTTTGAAGCAATTGTGAATGGGAGTTCACTCATGATTTGGCTGTTTGTCTGTTATTGTTGTGTAGGAATGCTTGTGATTTTTGCACATTGATTTTGTATCCTGAGACTTTGCTGAAGTTGCTTTATCAGATTAAGGCGCTTTTGGGCTGACACATGGGGTTTTTTAAACATACAATCATATCATCTGCAAACAGGGACAATCTGATTTCCCCTTTTCCTAATTGAATACCCTTTATTTCTTTCTCCTGCCTGATTACCCTGGCCAGAACTTCCAACACTGTGTTGAATAATAGTAGTGAGAGAGCGCATCCCTGTCTTGTGCCAGTTTTCAAAGGGAATGCTTCCACTTTTTGTCCATTCAGTATGATATTGGCTGTGGGTTTCTGATAAATAGCTCTTATTATTCTGAGATACATCCCATCAATACCAAGTTTATTGAGAGTTTTTAGCATGAAGGGCTGTTGGATTTTGTTGAAGGCCTTTTCTGCATCTATTGAGATATCATGTGGTTTTTGTCTTCGGTTCTGTTTATATGCTGGATTACATTTATTAATTTGTGTATGTTGAACCAGCCTTGCATCCCAGGGATGAAGCCAACTTGATCGCAGTGGATAAGCTTTTTGATGTGCTGCTGGATTCGGTTTGCCAATATTTTATTGAGGATTTTTGCATGGATGTTCATCAGGGAGATTGGTCTAAAATTCTCTTTTTTTGTTGTGTCTCTGCCAGCCTTTGGTATCAGGATGATGCTAGCCTCATAAAATGAGTTAGGGAGAATATCCTCTTTTTCTGTTTATTGGAATAGTTTCAGAAGGAATGGTACCAGGTCCTCCTCGTACCTCTGGTAGATTCGGCTGTGAATCTGTCTGGCCCTGGACTTTTTTTGGTTGGTAGGCTATTAATTATTGCCTCAATTTCAGAGCCTATTATTGGTCTATTCAGGGATTCAACTTCTTCCTGGTTTAGTCTTGGGAGAGTGCATGTGTCCAGGAATTTATCCATTTCTTCTAGATTTTCTAGGTTATTTGCGTAGAGGTATTTATAGTATTCTCTGATGGTAGTTTGTATTTCTGTGGGATGGGTGATGATATCCCCTTTATCATTTTTATTTGCATCTATTTGATTCTTCTCTCTTTTCTTCTTTATTAGTCTTGCCAGAACTCTATCAATTTTGTTGATCTTTTCAAAGAAAACACCTCCTGAATTCAATGATTTTTTGAAGGGTTTTTTGTGTTTCTATCCCCTTCAGTTCTGCTCTGATCTTAGTTATTTCTTGCCTTCTGCTAGCTTTTGAATGTTTGCTCTTGCTTCTCTAGTTCTTTTCATTGTGATGTTAGGGTGTCAATTTTAGATCTTTCCTGCTTTCTCATGGGGGCATTTAGGGCTATAAATTTCCCTCTACACACTGCTTTAAATGTGTCCCAGAGATTCTGGTATGTGTGTCTTTGTTCTCATTGGTTTCAAAGAACATCTTTATTTCTGCCTTCATTTCATTACGTACCCAGTAGTCATTCAGGAGCAGGATGTTCAGTTTCCATGTAGTTGAGCAGTTTTGATTGAGTCTCTTAATCCTGAGTTCTAGTTTGATTGCACTGTGGTCTGAGAGACAGTTTGTTATACTTTCTGTTCTTTTACATTTGCTGAGGAGTGCTTTACTTCCAACTATGTGGTCAATTTTGGAATAAGTGTGATGTGGTGCTGAGAAGAATGTATATTCTGTTGATTTGGGATGGAGAGTTCTGTAGATGTTTTTTAGGTCTGCTTGATGCAGAGATGAGTTCAATTCCTGGATATCCTTGTCAACTTTCTGTCTCATTGATCTGTCTAAAGTGTCCCATTATTATTGTGTGGAAGTCTAAGTCTCTTTGTAGGTCTCTAAGGACTTTCTTTATGAATCTGGGTGCTCCTGTATTGGGTTCATATATATTTAGGATAGTTAGCTCTTCTTGTTGAATTGATCCCTTTACCATTACATAATGGCCTTCTTTGTCTCTTTTGATCTTGTTGGTTTAAAGTCTGTTTTATCAGAGACTAGGATTGCAACCCCTGCTTTTTTTTGTTTTCCATTTGCTTGGTAGATCTTCCTCTATCCCTTTATTTTGAGCCTATGTGTGTCTCTGAACATGAGATGGGTCTCATGAATACAGCACACTGATGGGTCTTGACTCTTTATCCAGTTTACTATTCTGTGTCTTTTAATTGGGGCATTTAGCTCATTTACATTTAAGGTTAATATTTTGATGTGTGAACCTGATCCTGTCATTATGATGTTAGCTGGTTATTCTGCCCATTAGTTGATGCAGTTTCTTAGCATCGATGGTCTTTACAATTTGGCATGTTTTTGCAGTGGTTGGTACCAGTTGTTCCTTTCCATGTTTAGTGCTTCCTTCAGGACCTCTTGTAAGGTAGGCCTGGTGGTGACAAAATCTCTCAGCATTTGTTTGTCTGTAAAGGATTTTATTTCTCCTTCACTTATGAAGCTTAGTTTGGCTGGATATAAAATTCTGGGTTGAAAATTCTTTTCTTTAAGAATGTTGAATACTGGCCCCCACTCTCTTCTGACTTGTAGAGTTTCTGCTGAAAGAGCCACTGTTAGTCTAATGGGATTCCCTTTGTGAGTAACCCGATCTTTCCCTCTGGCTGCCCTTAATATTTTTTCCTTCATTTCAACTTTGGTGAATCTGACAATTATGTGTGTTGGAGTTGCTCTTCTCAAGGAGTATCTTTGTGGTGTTCTCTGTATTTCCTGAATTTGAATGTTAGCCTGCCTTGCTAGATTGGGGAAGTTCTCCTGCATAATATCCTGCAGAGTGTTTTCCAACTTGGTTCCATTCTCCCTGTCACTTTCAGGTACACCAATCAGACATAGATTGAGTCTTTTCACATACTCCCATATTTCTTGGCAGTTTTGTTTCTTTTTACTCTTTTTTCTCTAAACTTCTTATTCTTTTTTTCTCTAAACTTCTCTTCTTGCTTTATTTCATTCATTTGATTTTCAATCACTGATACTCTTTTTCCAGTTGATCGCATCAGCTACTGAAGTTTGTGCATGTGTCACATAGTTCTCGTGCCATGGTTTTCAGCTCCATCAGGTCATTTAAGGTCTTCTCTACACCCTTAATTCTAGTTAGCCATTCGTCTAATCTTTTTCCAAGGTTTTTAGCTTCTCTGCGATGTGTTCCAATGTCCTCCTTTAGCTCGGAAAAGTTTGTTATTACCAATTGTCTGAAGCCTTCTTCTCTCAACTCATCAAAGTCATTCTCTGTCCAGCTTTGTTCCATTGCTGGTGAGGAGCTGCATTCCTCTGGAGGAGAGGAGGTGCTCTGATTTTTTGAATTGTCAGCTTTTTGATCTGGTTTCTCCCTATCTTTGTGGTTTTATCTACCTTTGGTCTTTGATGATGGTGACGTACAGAAGGGGTTTTCATGTGGATGTCCTTTCTGTTAGTTTTCCTTCTAACAGTCAGGACCCTCAGCTGCAGGCCTGTTGGAGTTTGCTGGAGGTCCACTCCAGACCCTGTTTGCCTGGGTACCACCAGCAGAGGCTGCAGAACAGCAAATATTGCAGAACAGCAGATGTTGCTTCCTGATCTTTCCTCTGGAAGCTTAGTCTCAGAGAGGCACCTGGCTATATGAGGTGTCAGTCAGCCCCTACTGGGAGGTGCCTCCCAGTTAGGTACTCAGGGGTCAGGGACCCACTTGAGGAGGCAGTCTGTCCATTCTCAGATCTCAAACTCTGTGCTGGGAGAACCACTACTCTCTTGAAAGCTGTCAGACAAGGACGTTTAAGTCTGCAGAAGTTTCTGCTGCCTTTTGTTCAGTTATTCCCTGCCCCCAGAGGTGGAGTCTACAGAGGCAGGCAGGCCTCCTTGAGCTACAGTGGGCTCCACCCAGTTCGAGCTTCCTGGCCACTTTGTTTTACCTACTCAAGCCTCAGCAATGGCAGACGCCCCTCCCCCAGCCTTGCTGCCGCCTTGCAGTTTGATCTCAGACTGCTGTACTATCAGTAAGCCAGGCTCTGTAGGCGTGGGCCCCTCAAAGCCAGGCGTGGGATATAATCTCCTGGTGTTCTGTCTTCTAAGACCATTGGAAAAGCACAGTATTAGAGTGGGAGTGTCCTGATTTACCAGGTACCGTCTGTCACAGCTTCCCTTGGCTAGGAAACGGAATTCCCTGACCCTTTGCACTTCCCTTGTGAGGTGATGCCCTGCCCTGCTTTGGCTCAGGCTCCAGTGGGCTGCACCCACTGTCTGACAAGCCCCAGTGAGATGAACCCTGTACCTCAGTTGGAAATGCAGAAATCACCCGTCTTCTGTGTCGCTCACACTGGAAACTAGAGACTGTGGCTGTTCCTATTCGGCCATCTTGGAACTTCCCTATTTCTAAAATCACTATTATCCCGTATACTGGGGTTGAACAACACCAGTGGATCATGGCTCTTGGGAGCCAGATCTCTCATGTTAGAGTGAGAGTTTACAGGGAAGCAATGAGAGAAAACTCCAATGAGCCATGTGGTAACAGATTAAGAGCTGGAGTCATCAGTATGAGCACATATTTGGCTTAATATAGATACAAATACAAATATTTATAAATATGTGAACACACATGGTTATTATACACAACATATTTTCTTGCTCTGTCCGCTGAAAGAGCCTAGAAGCAACACATCCCAGTATCAATGAGCATAGCAGATCCTGGTTCCTAGTAATAGCCTCCAATAAAAGCGACCAGGGCTCCTTGGAAAAATCATGGATTCTAGCACTGGAGCAGGGAATATACAAGATGTGCATGAGCATTTTGTAGTGCCAGAAATTAAGAAAGTACTCAAAAACAACAACAATGCAACAGTGGGGGTATATGAAAGGGACACAGTAGCCAACTGAAAGAGCTTCCATGGCCAAAGCTGGAACAGTTTGAGCAATGGAATAAACAAGTATTAGATTATAATTCAAAGAATAAAATAAACATCCATACTGACATACATATATGCATGCATGCATGCATACACAGAGAAGAGACCAATCTCTCATGCAGAAGAATTCTGAATAGCTGATGTAGACACTCTCCTCTCACAGAGGTACAGCATGACTCCTACTCACACATGGGCTGCACACAGTGCCTTCAGTACCATTACAATGGAGAAACCTGATGAACACCATCTCAGCCAGGTGATCAAGATTCACATCAACAGTAAAACATGATACTGACACAACAGTGTGCACCCTTAATATGAGGAGAATGGTACTTTACCTCTTTAGACTCCCTCCCCAAAAATATATAATCATGAGAAAAAAAATCAGACAGACCCCAACTAAGGGATGTTTTATGGAATACTCCTCAAAACAGTCAAAATCGTCCAAAACAAGAGAAGTATGAGAAACTGTCACAGCCAAGAGAAGCCAAGGGAGACATGACAACTAACGCAATGTGATATTCTAGATAGAGTCCTGGAATAGAAAAAGAACAGCAGATAAACACTAAGGAAATCTGAATAAAGTATGGACTTTAGATCATAACAATGCATCATTACTGGCTCACTAATTAACATAAAATGTTAACAGTAAGAGGAAACTGGGTTGGGGTATAGGGGAACTCTCTATACTATATTCATAACTTTATCTCTAAAACTGCTCTAAAATAAAAAGTTTACTTAAAAATATCTACTGGAAGGAATGACAAATTCTTACCAGTGAAGAAAATAAGAAACCTCCATTAGGTCTCTAGGTACCAATTTAAGCACATCTGAAAGCATGATTCATTCCTTAAATATTTAAAAGGCAAGAGGCCAATATGTTATCTTTTTTCTAATTTTTAAATTTTTTTGAAAAAGTACAAGTAACCTCTGGATTGCGAAACTGATACTTTAATATTGATTTTTTTCTTAAGTATTTGAAAGTACTGGTAACAGGATAACAAAATAAATTACTTTTTTAAAAAAAAAAAAAAAGAAGGTTTTTTACTTAATTAGGTAAAACTGTGGTCAGCTGTGGGTGTCATTTGGCCCTGGGTTTTTCCTGCAACTATGAGAGCCATTCAGTACAGAGGGTCCCAGAGCTGAGTCTTACAGGACTTCACCAACGATGCCTCAGTAGAGGTGACCTGTAAGCACAACCTGTTACCTGGAAGAACAAGCTGGCTTCATATATCCTACACCAGAGGCTGAAAACAGGTGGTATTTTATTGGGCCCATAAATATTTTTCGTAACCTGAACTTGTCACAATAAAAATTGGGAGACTGCTTGTAAAATTTCAAATTTCTACCTCTTGGTTTGAAAAACAGGAAGATTTGGCCACATCAGGCCTGCATTTTCACAGGACAACAACAAGATGTAATAGAACAGAGGCGGCACCTTTAAACCAGGCATAGTTATCTGTCTAGTTTGCCTCAATCCCCACCACTCCCTATATTCAGTATCGCAGGACACTTCACTTATTACTTAGAGCTCTGCAACCTTCCATCCTGTTACTTCTGGAATGTGAAAAACAGTAACATTGGAGACAGACCAACAGTATCTGTAAGCTAATACAAATAATAGGATTTTTATGTCATGACCTAGAAGTACTCTGAATTATCTAGGTAATAATGAACAGCCACACTAAAAATGCCAAAACAGCATTCATTGCTAAATTCGGGTTCAGGAAAGAAGTCAATAGTATGGAGATGTAAAAGATAAAACAAGATATAAATACATATATTCTGCTATCTCCAGACAAAGATTAATCTCTACCAACCTCCAGAGCAACAACAAAAATATCCAACATTATAAAATAGTGTTCTTCTCTATCACAAACTCCAATTAGCCCCAGTCAGGAGTTTGGGTTGTTCAGGTATGTTCTTGCATCAGTTGGAGGTAGTAAACACAGACATCCCTGGCATACCATGAAACGTAGAGGGATAGGGCCCAAGAAATACTGCAGCCTCCCACTCTTCCAAGTACTGAACTCAAGCATGCCTTCTACTGATGACAAAATGAGCACAATAAAAGGGCACTTACACGTTGGGACAATGGAAAAATCAGTTATTTGAAGGCATCTGTTTCTAATGTGGTAAAATTTTCATTCCCATGTGCGCAATTTTGAGAACTTTTTATTCTGGTGCTGGATGAGGGTAGATTTGCTTGTTTCTGATTCTGACTTTCCAATCCATTAAGCCTCTAGTATACTCTGGTACTACCAATACAAATTGCACAAACTCACAGACTCCTGAATAAAAGAAAAAGTCTGATTATTATTTATGCAAAGTAGGATCCACTTTCCAAATCCAACTGCTTCATCATCACGGTCAACCTTAATTTCTCAATTTGTAAAACTGAGAAACTAATTTCTTTTTTTTTTTTCTTTTTATTTTCAGGGAAACTAGTTTCTTAAGAGTGCTTAGGAGATACTATGAAAAGTTAAAACACGTAAAAACTAATCATGTATCCTATATAAATGAGTATATCCTGATTTCTAGCATAACAGAGAAATACCTTTTATTAGTTTGCTAGTGCTGCTGTAATGAAGTACCACCAACTAGGTGGCTTAAACAATAGAAATTTATTGTCTCCCAATTCTGGAAGCAGTAAATACAAAAGCAAGGTGTTGACAGGGTTGGTTCCTTTTCTGGGGTATGACAGAAAGATCAGATCCGTGTCTCTCTCATTGGCTTGTAGACAGTTGTCTTTTCTCTGTGTCTCTTCACACTGTCTTCCCTCTATGCATATCTCTGTATCCAAAGTTTCCCTTTTAAATAAGAATACCAGTCATATTAGATTAGGACCCAACCTAATGATCTCGCAAAAATGAGGTCACATTCTGATCTCCCAGGGGTAAAAATGTCAACATCTGATGTTGGGGGAAAGGGAGACACAATTCAACCCGTAATAACATATTGATGGATAAACACATATGTATGTATGTATGTCTATTAATTCAGTATAGTTATATTCTCTTGACCATTGATAAAGATGGTTCTAGTTGCATATAGGTATGTATATGTGTATTCCTGTTAGTGTGCATTTGTAACACACAATGCAAAACTTTTTTCTATTTCTTTCCTTTCTACATACATAACACAGATCACACATATTTATCCATACTTCACTGCTAAACAGAGGTGTTTCAAGCCAAGTAGTCTGAAATAAACACTCATAATAGGACACATTTTCCAAGGGAGGTAAAGATTATAGTGTAACCAGCAGGAATGTTCAAGCCAGCAATAATTTAATTTAGTAGCTGAGCCAAACTATGACAGTCTACTTTAAAAATATGGAAACTTGAGAATGTGATATTGTTACATTTCTTAACTATAGCATGCAAGAACATTTCTTTTAAACTTCAAGTCACACAAATCCATTTTGTATATTTATTTTTTAAAGGAAATGTCTATTCAGCACATTTGGGATTTGTAAGCTTGAAAATAACTGAATCCTTTTTCCTGTTGGGTGCATTTTAACACAAAATGTAAATGCTGTTATGAGGTTCCAGCATCATAGTTACCACAGAATCAGTTACCACAGCATCAGTTGCCACAGAACTCTGCCTTCATGCAGACTTAGTTTGATGAAAGTCTCAGAAGGAAATACTCATGGTTCAGGTTCCAATGGAGGAAGACATTCACCCTATGAGACACAAAAAGCGCTACCTTTTTTGAACTGTTGACAAAAGATAACCAGTTATGATTCCTCAAGTGTCTTTGCTCTTGCTCTTCCTTTTAAAACATTCGAGCAGTTTTCAAAAGATCATGCCTGTTTATAAAGGTTTACCTAAGGCAAATTTGTCCTATCACATAAAATATCAGAATGCAGACAGGTTTCTTTCTTTTTTTTTTTTTAAATATTGGTTAAAAAAAAAAAAAAAAAAAACATAGGCCAGGCATAGTGGTTCACACCCTGTAATCCCAGTGCTTTGAGAGGCCAAGACAGGAGGATCGCTTGAGGCCAGAAGTTCAATACTAGCCTGGGCAACATGGCGAGACTGTCTCTACAAAACCTTAAAAAATTAGCTGAGCCTAGTGGCACATAACCATAGTACTAGCTATTCGGGAGGCTTAGGCAGGACTACTGCTTGAGCCCAGGAGTTCGAGGTTGCAGTGAGCTATGATCACACTACTGCACTATAGCCTAGGTGAGAGAGAGAGAGACCCTGTCTAAAAAAGGGGGATGGGAAGAGTAACAAAATTTACTATTTTAACCATTTTTAAGTGTACAGTACAATAGTGTTGACTACATGCACATTGTTGTACAAAAGAAATCTAGGATTCCCTTATCTGGCAAAACCAAAACTCCATAACCAATGAACAACTCTCCCTTTCTTCATCCCTATCCCTTGGTAACTACCATTCTACTTTCTGTTTCTAAGAGTATGGCTATTTTAGATACCTCATGTAAGTGGAATCATGTGGTATGTGTCTGTGACTGGTTTATTTCAGTTAGCATGATGATCTCCAGGTTTATCTATGTTGTAGCATATGACAGGATTTCCTTCTTTTTTTAATCCTCAGCAATATTCCATTGCATGTATATATCACATTTTCTTTACCCCTATCTCTGCTGATAAATATTTAGGTTGTTTCCACCTCTTAGCTACTGGAAATAATGCTGCAATGCAAATGGGTGTGCATATATCTCCATGGGATCCTGTTTTCAATTCCTTTGTATATATACCCAGAAGTGAGACTGCTGAATTATATGGCAATTTTGGTTTTAATTTTTTGAGGAGCCTCTATATCATTTTCCCTAGTGGCATCACTTTACATTCCCACCAACAGTGCAAAAGGGTTGCAACAGTGCAAAAGGGTTACAGTGCAAAAGGTTTGTTTTTTAAATAATGGTCATCCTAATGGGTGCAAGGTGATACCTCTTGTGGTTCTCAGTTACATTTCCTTAACAATTACTTGATATTGATCTTTTCATGCCGATGTTTATCTTTTCATGTTTGCTGGCTAATTGTATATCTTCTTTGGAAAAATATATACTCAAGTCCTTTACCCATTTTTAAATTTTGATGTTTGTTATTGAGTTACAGATGTTCTTTACATATTTTGGATATGTACCCATTTTCAGATATATAGTTTGCAATTATTTTCTCCCATTACGTAGACTATCTTTTCACTCTGTTGATTTTCCTTTGCTGCACAAAAGTTTTTAGGTCTGATGTCCTATTTGTCTATTTTTGCTTCTGGTGCCTGTGCTTTTTGTGTTAAACCCACAAAATCATTGCCAAACCCAATGTCATGAAGCTTTTCCGCTGTTTTCTTCTAGGAGCTTAATAATTTCAGGTATTACATTTAGGTCTTAATCCATTTGAGTTAATTTCTTTTAATCTGGTATAAAGTAAAGGTCTAACTGCATTCTTCTGCATAGCTGATATCCAGTTTTCCCAACATCATTGGTTGAAGAGACTGTCCTTTCTCAACCAGTACCCTTGGCATCTTTGTCAAAAATCATTTGACTATATAGGTGAGGATTTACTTCTCAATTCTCTATTTTGTTCCACTAGTCTATATGTCTGTCTTTTTTTTTTTTTCTGAGACAGGTCTTGCTCTGTCACCTAGGTTGCAGTGCACTGGCGTGATCACAGCTCTCTGCTGCCTCAACTTCCCGGACTCAAGCAATTCTCCCACTTTAGCCTCCAGATTAGGATTAGCTAGGACCACAGACACACATCACCACACCTGGGTAACTTTTGCTATTTTTCTGTAGAGACAGGATTTTGCCGTGTTGCCCAGGCTGGTCTCAAACTCCTGATCTCAAGCGATCTGCCCACCTCTGCCTTCCAAAGTGCTGGGATTACGGGTGTGAGTCACCACACTGGGCTTATATGTCTGTCTTTATTCCACTACCATACTATTTTGATTGCTATGGATTTGTAATATGTTTTTAAGTCAGGACATATGAGGTTTCAAGCTTTGTTTTTCTTTTCTCGACAGATTTTTTTGGCTATTCTGGGTCCTCGGAGATTCCATATGAATTTTAGAATGGTTTTTCTATTTCTGCAAAAAATAACATTGCCATATCAATAGGGCTTATATTGAATCTGTAGATTGCTTTGGGTAATAGATACTTTAACAAAATATTAAGTATTCCAAATTATGAACAGAGAAGGTCTTTCCATTTAGTTGTGTTTTCTGTAATTTTTTCTGCAATGTTGTGTAGTTTTCAGTGTAGAAGTGTTTCACCTCATTGGCAAAGTTTATTCCTAAGTATTTTATTCTTTTTGATGCTACTGTAAATGTGATTGTTTCTTCCATTGCTTTTTCAGATTGGTCACTGTTGAGTACAGAAATGTAACTGACTTTTGTGTGCTAATTTTGCGTACTGCAACTTTGCTAAATTTGTTTATTAGTTCTAGCAGTTGTGTGTGTGTGTGTAACCATTAGGGTTTTCTATGTACAAGATCATGTCACCTGTGAAAAGATCGTTATATTTATTCCTTTCCTATTTGGATGCTTTTCATTTTTCTTGCCTGCTTGCTCCAGGTAAAATTTTTAGTACGTTGTTGAATTCAAGTGGTGAGAAAAGGAATCCTTCCCTTGTGCATCATCTTAAAGGAAAAGGATTCAGTTTTCACCACTGAGTATGACATCAGTTGTGGGCTTTTCACATATGGCCCTTTATTTCATTGAAGTAAATTCCTTCTATTCCTTGTTTGGTTAGTGTTTTTGTCATGAATGGGTGTATGACTTTCTCAAATGCTTTTTCTGCATCAATTGAGATGTTCATGTATTACTTTTCCTTCATTTTGTTAACATATCAGTATTACCTTGATTTTTATATGTTGGATGATACTTGCATTTTAGGAATAAATTCCACCTGGTCATAATGCGCAACTCTTTTAATGTGGTGTAGAATTCAGTTTGCTAAAGTTTTGTTGAGAATTTTTGCATATCCTGGTTTTGGTATCAGAGTAATGTTGACCTCATAGGATGAGTTTGCAAGCGTTTCCTCCTCTACAGTTTTCTGGAAGAGTTTAAGAAGGACTGGTGTTAATTCTTATTCAATTGCTTGGAAGCATTCTCCAGTGAAGCCATCTGGTCCTGGGCTTTTCTTTGTCAGGAGGCTTTTCATTGCTGATTCAATCTCCTTACCAGTATATGTCCACTCAGATATTTTATTTCTTCATAATCTGGTCTTGATAGATTGTACATTTCTAGAAATGTATGCATTTCTTCAAGATTATATAATTTGTTGGTGTATAATTGTTCGTAGTACTCTATTTAGATACTTTACATTTCTGTGGCATCAGTTGTAATGTTTCCTCTTTCATTTCTGATTTTTGCTACTTGAGTCTTTGTTTTCTTCTTAGTCTAGCTAAGTACAGAACTGTTGATTTTGTTGATCTTATTAAGACACCAACTCTTAGCTTCATTGCCTTTTTTTTTTTTATTTTTATTTTTTTTTTTTTTTTTACTGTTTTTCTATTATCGATTTCATTTATTTGGGGTCTAATTTTTATTCCTCCCTTCCCTCTGCTAACTTTGGGTTTAGCTTGTTCTTCCTTTTCTAGTCCCTTTAAGTATAAAGTTAGGTTGTTGGAGATTTTATTAATGTGGATGTTTACTGCTATAAACTTCCCTCTTATTACTGCTTTTGCTGCATCCTATGTGTTGTGCTACGTTGTGTTTTTATATTCATTTTTCAATATATTTTCTAATTTGCCTTGTGATTTCATCTTTGATCCACTGATTATTCAAGAGGGTATTGTTTAATTTCCACATATTTGTGGATTTTCTAGTTTTTCTTGTGCTACTGATTTCTAGTTTTATTACAATATGGTCCAAAAAGATACCTGATATGACTTCAATCTTCTCTTAAGACTAGTTTTGTGGACAATACTCCTAGCGCACTTGAAAAGACTGTCTGTCTATCCTGCTGTTTTGGTGTACAGTAATCTGCATGTATCTGTTAGGTCCAATTGGTCTATAGCATTATTCAAGTGCTCTGTTTCTCTACCAATATTCTGTCTGGTTATTAAAAGTGGGACACTGAAATATTCTATTATTATGTTACTATTTCTTCCTTCAATTTTGTCCATGTTTACCTTATACATTTTTGTGTTCCGCTGCAAGGTACATGTATATTTATAATTGTTATATCTTCCTGGTGAATTGGCCCTTTTATCATTACATAATGTACTTTAAAAATTTTTTTATTTCAATAGCTTTAGGGGTATGAGTGATTTTTTGGCTACATGGATGAACTGTACCATGGTGAAGTCTAGAATTTTAGTGCACCCACCACCCAAGTACTATATCCAATAGGTACTTTTTCATCTCTCACCTCTCTCCCACTTGCCCTCCTTCTGAGTCTCCAAAGTACATTATACCACTCTGTATGCCCTCGCATATCCATAAGCTTAGCAACTACCTATAAATGAGAACATGCTGGATTTAGATTTTGATTTCGGTATTACTTCACTTAGAATAACAGCCTCCAGCGCAGCCTCCAGTTCCATCCCAGTTGCTGCAAAAGACATTATTTCATCCTTTTTTATGGCTGAGTAGTATTCCACACTATGTATATGCCACATTTTTTTTTATCTACTCTTTGGTTGATGGGTATTTAGGTTGACTCCATATCATGACAACTGTGAACTGTAGCTGTGATAAATACTTGTCTTTTTTATATATTGATTTCCTTTCCATTGGGTGGATACTCAGTAGTGGAATTCATGGATCAAATATCCATACTGTATTCTACAGAAGTTATACTAATTTACATTCCAACCAGCAGTATATAAGTGTTCCTTTTTCACCCTGTCCATGCCAACATCTATCATTTTTTGAATTTTTAATAATGGTCATTCTGGCTGGGGTACGGTGGTATCTTGTTGTGTTTTAACTTGCATTTCCCTGATGATTAGTGATGTCAAGCATTTTTGCATGTTTGTTGGCCATTTGTATATCATCCTTTGAGAAATGTCTATTCATGTCCTTTGCCCACTCTTTAACGCCATTGTTTTTTCTTAGTGATTTGAGTTCCTCATACGTTGTCAGATGCAAAATTTGCAAATTTTTTCTTCCATTCTATAGGTTATCTATTTAATGATTATTTCTTTTTCTGTGCAGAAGCTTTAATTAAGTCCCATTTATTTATTTTTGCTTTTGCTGCATTTACTTTTGATGTCTTAGTCATAAATTCTTTGCTTAGGCCAATGTCCAGAAAAGTTTTTTCCAGGTTTTCTTCTAGAATTTTCATGGTTTCAGGTCTTAGATTTAAGTCTTTAATCTATCTTAATTTTTGTATATGGTGAGAGATAGAAATCCAGTTTCATTCTTCTACATGTGGCTATTCAATTTTCCCATCACCATTTATTTAATGGCAGGTCCTTTCCCCAATTTATGTTTTTGTAGGCTTTGCCAAAGATCAGCTGGTTGTAAGTATTTGGCTTTATTTCTGGGTCTCTATTTTGTTCCATGGTCTTTGTACCTACTTTTTTACCAGTACTATATGGTTTTGGTAACTACAGCCCTGTAGTATATTTTGAAGTCAGGTAATGTGATGTCGCCTTCAGATTTGTTCTTTTTGCTTAGGATTGCTTTGGCTATTTGGGCTCTATTTTGGTTCCATGTGAATGATTGTTTTTTCTAATTATCTGAAAAAAATGATGTTGGTATTTTGATAGGAATTACATTGAATCTGTAGATTGCTTTGAGCAGTATGGTTATTTTCACGATATTAATTCTTCCAATCCATGAGCATAGGGTGTATTTCCATTTGTTTGTGTTATCTATGATTTATTTAGCAGTATTTTGTAGTTCTCCTTGTACAGATGTCTCACTTCTTTGATTATGTATATTCCTAGGTATTTTTGTATAACTATTGTAAAAGGAATTGAGTTCTCAATTTGATACTGAGCTTGGTTCTCGTTGGTACATATAGCACTGCTACCGATTTGTGTATATTAATTTTATAAACTGAGACTTTACTGGATTCATTTATCAGATCTAGGAATCTTTGCAGGAGTCAGAGTTTTCAAGGTATATGATCACATCATCAGCAAATAGAGATAAGTTTAACTTCCTCTTTTCCAGTTTGGATGCCCTTTATTTCTCTTGCCTGATTGCTCTGGCTAGGACTTCCAGTATTATATTGAATAGAAGTGGTTTAAGTGGGCATCCTTGTCTTGTTCCCATTCCTAGGGGGAATTCTTTCAAGTTTTCCCCTTTCAGTATTATGTTAGCTGTGAATCTGTCATAGACGGCTTTCATTATTTTGAGGTATGTTTCATGTACACCTAGTTTGTTGAGAATTTTTATCATAAAGGGATACTAGATTGTATCAAATGCTTTTTCTGCACCTATTGAGAAAGGAAAAGTGGGAATAAAACCCACTTCATCGTGGTGAATTATTTTTTTGTTGTTGCTCTATTTCGTTCCATTTCTAGTATTTTGTTGAGGATTTTTGCATCTATATTCAACAGGAATATTGGTCTGTAGTTTTCTTCTTTTGCTAGGTTCTTTCTTGGCTTTGGTATCAGTATGATACTGACTGGGTAGAATGAGGTAGGGAGGTCTCCCTCCTTCTCCATCTTGTGGAGTTCAGTAGAATTGATTTCAGTTCTTCTTTGAATGTCTAGTAGAATTTGGCTTGAATCTATCTGGCCCTGAGCTTTTTTTGTTGGCAGGTGTTTTGTTTTGTTTTTGTTTTTGTTGTTGTTGTTTTTTTTTTTTTTTTTTTCCTGATTCAATCTCACTGCTTATTATTGGTTTGTTCAGGATTTCTATTTCTTCCTGACTCAAGCTAGGATGTTTTCTGTTTCCAGGAATTTATCCATTTCCACTAGATTTTCTAGCTTGTCTGCATAGAGGTGCTCATAGGAATCTCAAATAGTCTTTTATATTTCTGAGATGTCAGTTGTAATGTCTCTATTTTCACTTCTAATTGAGCTTATTTGAATCTTTTCTCCTTTTCTTGGTTAATCTAGCTAGTGGTCTATCAGTTTTATCTTTCCAAATAACCAGCTTTTTGTTTCATTGATTTTTGTATTGTCTTTTCAATTTCATTTCATTCTGCCTTGATCTTTATTATTTTTCTTCTGCTAGCTTTGGGTTTGGTTTGTTCTTCTTCTTCTAGTTCCTTGAGGCATGACATTAGTTTGTCAATTTGTAACCTTTCAGATTTTTTGATGTAGGTATTTAGTGCTACAAACGCCTCTTAGCACTGTTTTTGCTGTATCCTAGAGGTTCTGATAACTTGTGTCATTGTTATCATTCATTTCAAAAAATTTTCAACTTTCATCTTGATTTCATTGTTAGCCCAAAAATCATTCAGGAACAGATTAATTTCCATGTATTTGTACAGTTTTGAGGATTATTCTTGGAACTGATTTTATTCTGCTGTGGTCTGAGAATATAGTTGATGTGATTTCAGTTTTTAAAAAATTCATTGAGACTTGTTTTGCGGCTTACATATGATCTATTTTGGAGAATGTTCCATGTGCTGATGAGAAGAATGTATATTCTGCAGTTCTTAGATAGTTCTTGAGTAGAATGTTCTGTAAATATCTCTTAGGTCAGTTTATTCTAGAGTCCAGTATTTCTTTGTTGACTTTCTGCCTCAATGCTCCGTCTATTGCTGCCAGTGGAGTGAAAGCCCCCTACTATTATTGTGTTTCTGTCTATTTCTGTTCTGAGGCCTAGTAGTAGTTGCTTTATGAATCTGGGAGCTCTGGAGTTAGATGCATATATATTTAGAATTATTTTATCTTCTTCATGAATGGATCCTTTTATCATTGTATAATGACCTTGCCTTTTTTGTTTGTTTGTTTTATCTCATATAAGAATAGTTACTCCTGCTTGCTTTTGGTTTCCGTTTGCATGAAATATCTTTTTCTACCCCTTTCCCTTGAGTCTATAAGAATCCTTATGTGTTAGGTATGTCTCCTGAAGACACCAGATATTTGGTTTGTGACAATTTTATTCATTTTGCCAATCTGTATCTTTAAATGGAGCACTTAGACCATCTCCATTCAATGTTAGTATTGAGATGTGAGGTACTATTCCAGTCATAATGTTGATTATTACTGAGATACATTCTTTTCTTCATTGTGTTGTTTTATAAGCCTTGTAAATTTTATGTTTCACAAGTTTCTATCCTGGTTTGTATCAATCTTTTCTTTCAAGATTTAGAACTCCTTTTAGCATGTCTGGTAGCATTGGTCTAGTATTGACAAATTCCCTCAGCATTTGCTTGTCTGAGAAAGATTTTATTTCTCCTTCATTTAGGAGACTTAGTTTTGCTGGATACAAAATTCTTGACTGACAGTTACTCTGTTTAAGGAGACTAAAAAATGACCCCAATCTCTTCTGGTTTGTAAGGTTTCTGCTGAGAAGTCTGCTGCCGGCCTGATAAGTTTTCCTTAATAGGTTACCTGACGCTTTTTCTCACTGTTCTTAGAATTATTTCCTTCATGTTAACTTTAGATAATCTGATGACTATGTTCTTTGGTGACATCCTTTTTGTAACGAGTCTTCCAGGACTTCTTTAAGCTTCTTTTACTTGGATGTCTAAATTTTTAGCAAGGCCAGGGAAGTTTTCCTCAATTATTCCCTTAAATAGGTTTTCCAAACTTTTTTTTTCCGCTCCCTCAGGAAAATCTGTAATTCTTTGTTTGGCTGGTTTGTATAATCCCATATTTCTTGGAGACTTTGTTTCTTTTAAATCTTTTTTCTTTATTTTTGTCTGATTGGGTTAATTTGAAAGCCTTGTCTTCAAGCTCTGAAAATGTTTCTTCTACTTAATCTAGTGTATTATTAACACTTTCCACTGCATTTTGTAGTACCCTAAGTGTGTCTTTCATTTCTGGAAGTTCTGACTGCTTTTCTTTTAAAATATCTATCTCTTAAAAAAAATTTCATTGATATCCTATTTTTTTTTTTAATTTGTGTTG
The DNA here is from genome assembly GCF_002776525.5 of Piliocolobus tephrosceles. Taxonomy (NCBI): domain Eukaryota; kingdom Metazoa; phylum Chordata; class Mammalia; order Primates; family Cercopithecidae; genus Piliocolobus; species Piliocolobus tephrosceles. The sequence continues at coordinate 54,493,751 of NC_045442.1, read as the reverse complement.
GTTTTTTCCTTTATCTTGTATCTCCTTGAGTAAATTAATAATCAACCTTTTGAATTTTTAACTGGTATTTCAAAGAATTAATCTTGGTTTGAATCCACTACTAGAGAGTTAGTGTGGTTTTTAGGGGGTGTTACAGAACCCTGTTTTTTCATATTGCCAGAATTATTTTTCTGATTCCTTCTAATTTGGGTAGACTATTTCTTCTCATTATTTTTGAATTTATTTTTTATTTAACTGGGGTTTTTATTTATTTTATTCCCCTTGTGGGTGTGACTTTAATGTTTATAATTGTCACCCAGCTTTGGCTCCAGGTGCTTTCAGTGGTGAGGACTCTGTATGAGTTTCTTGGTTACACAAAATCTTTGTGTGATGTTTTTCTCAGATGCTTGTTGTAGTAGCGATATGCTTGCTGTGTGAGCAGGTTCAGTGTTTCCTGTGGGGATTTTCTGTCTGGTTCACAGTTATAGGCTGCTGTCCACTGTTTCTTTCAAATGGTCTGTAGTTCCTTTGTTTTTCTGTTAAGTTCCTATGTTGCTTCTTGCAAAAAAAAAGTTCAGAGCATTAATTTCTATACACTACTTTGTCTGAGTGGGAGAGGCATGCTGGCAATACCTCCAATCTGCTATCTTGGGTAATGAGAGACTTAATGTCCTCCTTTACCTACTGACAATTTTCTATAAAGTCTATTTTTGTCTGATATAAACAAGAATACCTCTGATCTCTTTGGGTTACCATTTGCACGGAATATCTTTTTTCCATCCTTTTACTTTCAGTCTGTGTATGTCTTTATATCTAAAGTGTCTTGTAGACAGCATATAGTTGGATCTTGTTCCTTTTTAATCCATTCAGCCACTCTATGTCTTTAGACTGGGGAATTTAATCAATTTATATTTAAAGTAATTACTGATAGGTAAGAACTTACTATTATAATTTAATTGTGTTCTATATGGCTGGTAGTGGTTTTGTCCACTTTTGCATCTCTTGCTGCCTTCCTTTCTATTTCATTGATTCTTCTGTAGTGACACACTTTTCTTTCTTTCTCATTTTTTCTGGTGCATCTTCCATGAGTATTTCACCAGAGAGCTTTATATTTCCATATCATTTCATGTTACTGTCGAGTATCCCTTTGTTTCAACCTGAAAAACTCCCTTCAATAATTCTTAAAAAGCAGGCATAATGGTAATTAATTCCTCACCTTTTGTTTATCTAGAAAGGTCTTTATTTATTCTTCACTTTTAAAAGTCTTGCCATATATACTATTCTTGGTTGTCACTTTTTATTTTGTCCTTCAGCACTTTATAGATGAGGGGGATGTCAAAATTGTCATGGAAAATTGAATTAAAAGATGAAAATTAAAAATATGAACTTTATTTCTCATCATAAGCCCCAAAAAGTTCCAGTACTCTTGTAAGTGATTATATCAACCATTTAGTACATCACTAAAGAATTGGGGGTCCTAGGAACTTAGCCATGTCAATGCAGTCTTTTTTACACTATTAAGTGAAGAAAAATGGATACCCTTTAAAGACATTTTTAAATTAGGAGACAAAAAGAAGTCAAAAGGAATAAATCACAATTGTAAGGCAGATGCCTAATGATTCCCCATGGAAATTATTTACAATTTGTCCGTTTGATGAGAGGAATGGCAGAAGCACTGTCATAGTGGAGAACAACTTGCTGATGAAGCTTTCCCAGGCGCTTTTCTTCTAAAGCTTTGGGTTTCTCAAAATACTCTCATAATAAGCAGACGTTATTTTCTTTCTTTTTTTATTTTTTTGAGATGGAGGCAGATGTTATTTTCTTTTGATCCTCCAGAAAGTCAACAAGCAAAGTGCCTTGAATATCTCATAAAACTGTTGCCATGACTTTTTCTCTTGACCGTGTGCCCCTCTTGGTAGCCACTGCTTTGATTGTGCTTTGTCTTCAGGATTGTGCTGGTAAAGCCATGTTTCATCTGCTGTTACAATTGTTTCAAGAAATGCTTCAGGATCTTGATGCCAATTGTCTGAATTTTTCACTGAAAGCTCTTGTGTGCAGCTAATCTAAGCATAACAGTTTTGGCAACCATTGAGTGGAAAGTTTGTTCAACTTTGATTTTTTTAGTCAGATTTGTGTAAGCTAAACCAACTGAGATGCATATAGTATTTGGCTATTGCTTCTGTTGTTAATTGCTGCTCTTCTTCAGTTAAGGCATGAATAAGATGAATTTTTTCCTCATAAATTGATGTGGATTATCTGCTGCCACAGGCCTCAATCTTCATAATCATCTCATCCTTTCTTAAAATGAGTTGAAAGCAGCTGATTTCTTAGGCATACTAACCCCATAAACTTTTTGTAAAGTATCAATAATTTCACCATTCTTGCACCATGCTTCACCATAAATTTGATATTTGTTCTTGCCTCAATGATAGCAGAATACATGTTGCTCTGGATGGGGACTCTTTTCAAACTGATGTCTTATCCAAATTAGCAGAAGTTTATTTTAGTGCCAAAGAATGTTTGAAATCCATGCATAGTTTTTTCATTATATATACCGTCCATGAACTTTTTGAAGATCCTTCATATAATCTCATTCCACTCTGTCCTGTGATGCTTCCACTGAGAAATCGATGATATTCTTATAGAAAGTCTCTGTATACACCACATTGCCTTTCTCCTGCTGCCCTTAAGATTTTTGTTTTTGGAAAGTTTGATTATAATGTGTCTTAGTGTGAATTTCTTTAGTTTCATCATGACTGTAGTCCTTTGAGCTTCTTAAATTTGGATATCTATTTCCTTTTTCATATTTGGAAGGTTTTGGCTATTGTAGTTTGAAAAATATTCTGTCCCTCATTTCCTCTATATTCTTCTTCTGAAATTCCTATAATGCATTTATTGTTTCACTTCATGGTGTCCCATAAGTCCCTTAGGCTTTCTTCATTTTTCCTTTTCCTTTTTATTCCTCTGACTCAATAATTTCCAATGACCTGTCTTTGAGTTTGCTGATTCTTTCTCCTGCTTAATAAAGTCTGCTATTGATCCTCTATAGTAACTTTTTTTTTTCAAATCAGTTACTGTATTCTTCAGCCTCAGAATTCCTGTTTGGTTATTTAGAATTCCTGTTTGGATCTTTACCGTTTCTATCTCTTAATTGATATTCTCATTTTATTCACAGTTTCATTGTATATGTTTTCCTCCACTGAACTAATTTAAAATGTTCCTTTTAAACTATTTGTCAGATGATTCATAGATCTCTATTTCTTTTGGGTCAGTTTATGGAGACTTATTTTGTTCATCTGATTGGGCCATATTTTCCGTTTCTTTGTGTGCCTTATATTTTGTTGTAATTTTTGTATTTGAATAAACAGTCACCTCTTCCAGTCTTTACAGACTGGTTTTGGATGGAAAAAGACCTTCACCAATCAGGTCAGCTAGAGATTATGGCGGTCTCTCAAACCTTTTACAGAGATGATTTTTTTCTGAGCCTATGTGTGTAATTTCACAACCAGAATAGGTTTGCTGGTTTCTTTTTCAGGAGTCGATAGTCTCTTGCACCCTCTGGTGTCTGTCTGCAGTACTACGGGTATTTTGGTGCTGCCACCAACCGCTGACCTCTCTTGTTCTCAGCAGCCCCCAGGCATCCAAAGTATGTCTATTCCTCATCAGTACTCCAAGTAAAGCAAGGCAGAAACCTATCACTTGAGTAGTCTCAAAAAGCCAGAACACTGGACATAATTCCATTTTACTCTTTTTCTCCCAAGGGAGAAACCAGTCACTGGACCTTTCTTCCTCATCATTAGCTGTGGTGGCTTGGGGAAGGGGCTGACTCCAATGAAATGAAACAGTTTTTCTTACCTGTTTCAAAACCGTGGTTCCTGGTTTTAAACTGGAGTTCTGTGACTTTATATCTGATTTCTGGCCTTCTTATACAGGCCTTATCGGACCATATATTGTTAAGTCAATGTTTCTGCAGGGGTAGAAGTCTGGTGCTTCCTATTCCTCCATCTTGCTGACGGCAGACAGGCTTATTTTTGTAATCTCATAAAGCATTCTCTACACCAAGAATTTACAGTAAGGAAGTTTCTTTGATGCAGAACAAATGTATAAAATACCTTAAGCATCCATTTCCACCTCTCCCTTTCTGAATTTTGTTTGCATTTAAAGTATATGAAGACATAGTACTGGACACACAATCTTATATACCATCTCACCTTCATCTCTGATTCCAGCAAGGCTACAGTAAACAGTTCTGCATAGGTATCAACCCACTTTGGGGTAACAATGTCTCATCTCAATCTTACACTAAACATACTTCTTTATTCCTTCCCTAGGAGCTTGTTGGATGCCTATGGGTGTACGTCTTAAGTGTATTAACCCAGAATCGCAGGAAACGCAGGCCCCAGAAGGCAACCCTTGACTCTCCTCAAAGAGGGAACAGAAGCTGACAAATGCCTCTCCTTTTAATCCCATAGGTGGACAATTTAGGGCCTCACCAGAAGTAGTAGTCATCCTCAGAAGTAACAAACTAAATAGTGCATCATTGTATTGGCTTTGCCTTTTTCTATTTGATTCTTCAATTCCCTTATTTCGCTTCTTGGTCTTGTGGGGTGGAGGTACGTGACCCAGGCTATGATGTACATTAATCAGGGCCTTACTCTATGTGATCTCCTTTTGTTTTCTATTAATAAATACAGATAGGTTTCCTCTCTTCCACTGAATTATATTCCTTTTAAAGGTAAAGGGCCTCATTTAATTCTGCAGTCCCATAATATGCACTCATGATTTTTGCCTAATCCATGCAACAATTTCCCATCGTAGATGGCCTCACTAGTCCCAAATGATTTAAAATGGAAAAAAAAAACTTTCACAAGCTTGAAAGCTAATCATTTATGCAAAACTTTTAAAATTCAGATCCATTTTTATAATGTTTTGTTGCTAAAGCCCAGTTTTTTGACTTGGTCAAATATGCTTTACTTAGATAATACATCTCAGACATTCATTTACTGATAGTAAATAAAAATTTTGAAGATAATCTTTCTGTGTAGGTAATAAGTGCCAACAATGTTTTAGTAAATTATAGATCCCTGAAAGAAAACTCTATAGCTCTATGATAATCTCAGCTTTCCTTTTCCCATATAAAATGTTTTAATTAAAAAAAAATTCCCCCCAATTAAAATAAACATTTCTTTACATGATTCCTCCTACAACATTTAAGCCAAATGCACATTTCTCTGGCTTGAAGTTAAATCATTACATGAAATAATTTAAAAAGATAAAAATCTTATCAAAATATTGCCTTCAAGTGATGCTTTTAACAAAAAAAAAAAAAAAAAAAAAAAAAACTCATAATATGATAAAGGGACCAATTCAGAACGTAGATAATTCAAGATCTAGTGGTCTTCTGTGCAGAATAAGAGAAATACTGTGTTAGTTCTCAATAATCAACAAGCAATTAAAACAAGTGTTAAAATACTTGAAATCTGGACAGATACAGATGTCTTCATTTTTTATTGAAATTTTACCCTAATGCACAACATTACATTTTCCTGCTCTGCAACTCTAGTGGTTTAGATGCTAGATATCAATCCTGGCACATGAAGCTTGATAACTGGACATATTAACAGAGGAAAAGGAAAATGTGACAAAAAGATCCTACTTGAGGAAGCATAAAATCTGTTGTTTATCTAGTACAGTATGTTAACACCAACAAGTCTCAACTATGATTTACACTGTAATCTCTGCTCAATTACTGTAGAAAACCTTAAATTAGCTAAGATCTAGCCCACAGAATTCAGGGTGTTGCATATATGACTGCCAAGATGTTAGAAAACAGAGTGTGGTTAGCTGTCTGACGAGCACTTGCCTCTCCAAAGCCAAGACACACTTCAACTATCCTCTTTCTACCACATTTCCCATTTGCTGTGAATGCTCAGGTGTGGTATAGATCAAGGCGAATCCCTATCAAAGATACTCATGTATGGAGAACTAACTCAGCTTCTAACACCACGTTCAAAGTACCATTGGGTTTGTATTGTTTGCTGTGCAGAAGATCTGGAATACTGGAACTGAAAGAGATTCTAAGGGGCATCTAATCCAAAACCCTGAGAGGTTGTCCAAGGTGGCCAAGTTGGTGGCAAGACTGGGTCATGAACTCAGGGCACCTGACTTCTAATCAACATTCTGTGGACAGAAGTGGTTTATTTCCCTCTAACTCAAAATAACTGAATGATAATCTTAGTGCAGTGAGCAAGCTAACATAAAAGGCTATTCTTATTTTTGAGAATTGATTATCTCTTATCTGAGATGCTTTGAAATCACATTTAAACAAGTATCTAGAGATGTATTATTCTAAGAACAAGATAATTCAATGACTGCAATGAAATAAACTGAAATTATATAAATCTTGATAAATTTCAATTTATAAAACTAATCCAAATTAGATACAAATATAATTAACACTAACCTCACTTGAATTAAGTTTTGCATATCCTCATTGAAAACTCCACACTAATGTACTATCACTAGAAGTAAAACATTCTACATACTCCCTAGATTGAGGGTGAAGACAGATCATCTTGCTTATGGAGAACTGCTCTGCCTTACTTGGGTAAGGCAGAAGTGTTTGGCATTTCCTAAGGCAGAGCACGTGACTTTGCTTTAAAGCTGCATTCCAGGAGACCAATGCCAGGTCCGCTAGCTCAAAATGAAACAAACTTTTTAATCCAGATCCATCATGGGTCATTTATTCTATAAACACAGTCCAGATATTTTCACAGCTCTGGGCCAGATTCCACAGAGGAACAGAATACGAATTTGAAAAATACGAACTATTTACAGGGCACCAATTGTGTGCCAGCCTTACAACTGTTATCATAACCCTACATGAGACATATTATTATTCTGTTTTGTAAAGGGAGAAACTGAGAAAACATAACCAAAGTTAGTAGAAGGCAGAGCTTTGGAACACCTGCATTCTCACTGAGAATTCTAACCCAGCCCTGAGCCTGACACCAAGATCCTCTGCATTTCAGCAGGGCACTCAAGAAGCAATGTAGATGTGTGGTATTATTTCTGAGGGCTCTGTTCTGTTCCCTTGGTCTATATCTACAACCATCTGATCTTTGATAAACCTGACAAAAACAAGAAATGGGGAAAGGATTCCCTATTTAATAAATGGTGCTGGGAAAACTGGCTAGCCATATGGAGAAAGCTGAAACTGGATCCCTTCCTCATACCTTATACAAAAAATAATTCAAGACGGATTAAAGACTTAAATGTTAGACCTAAAACCGTAAAAACCCTAGAAGAAAACCTAGGCAATACCATCCAGGCCATAGGCATGGGCAAGGACTTCATGACTAAAACACCAAAAGCAATGGTAACAAAAGCCAAAATTGACAAATGGGATCTAATCAAAGAGCTTCTGCACAGCAAAAGAAACTACCATCAGAGTGAATAGGCAACCTACAGAATGGGAGAAAATTTTTACAATCTACCCATCTGACAAAGTCCTGATATCCAGAATCTACAAAGAACTTAAACAAATTTACAAGAAAAAAACAACCCCATCAAAAAGGGGGTGAAGGATATGAACAGACACTTCTCAAAAGAAGACATTTATGCAGCCAACAGACACATGAAAAAATGCTCATCATCACTCGCCATCAGAGAAATGCAAATAAAAACCACAATAAATACCATCTCACACCAGTCAGAATGGCGGTCATTAAAAAGTCAGGAAACAACAGGTGCTGGAGAGGATGTGGAGAAATAGGAAGACTTTTACACTGTTGCTGGGACTGTAAACTAGTTCAACCATTGCTGAAGACAGTGTGGCTATTCCTCAAGGATCTAGAACTGGAAATACCATTTGATCCAGTCATCCCATTTCTGGGTATATACCCAAAGGATTATAAATCATTCTGCTATAAAGACACATGTACACGTATGTTTATTGCGGCACTATTCAAAATAGCAAAGACTTGGAATCAACCCAAATGTCCACCAATGACAGACTGGATTAAGAAAATGTGGCACATATACACCATGGAATACTATGCAACCATGAAAAGCATGAGTTCATGTCCTTTTTGTAGGACATGATGAAGGACATGTCCTTGTAGGACACGGATGAAGATGGAAACCATAATTCTCAGCAAACTATCGCAAGGACAGTAAAACAAACACTGCATGTTCTCACTCATAGGTGGGAATTGAACAATGAGAACATTTGGACACAGGGTGGGGAACATCACACACTGGGGCCTGTCATGGGGTGGGGGGAGAGGGCAGGGATAACATTAGGAGATATACCTAATGTAAATGACAAGTTAATGCATGCAGCACACCAACATGACACATATATACATATACAACAAACCTGCATGTTGTGTACATGTACCCTAAAACTTAAAGTATAATTTTTAAAAAAGAAGCAATGTAACCTATTGTGGAGGGTGATTTGTCATCCTAAACTCAGCTATGATACATCTCCACAACATACAAAAGTATAGACCTTACAACAACCCTAAGAAGAAAACTATATCTACTTGGAATTCCAAGAGGAAAGCAGAGCTCCAAATTTAAAATGTTTATAGCTTTTTATTTTTTCCCTGTAAAATACAGATCCCAGTGGGCATCTGTATCTCATGAGTTGTGGCTGAGATGACCACACAGGCATAAATCACCAAGGACAATGCCTCACACAAAGTAAGAGATCAATACAAATCAGCTGCTGCTTTTGCAATTACCATCATTCTTCAGTACTCAGATTCCTCAAATTTCTTTCTCAGAATATAGTCACTAAGAAAAAAAAGCTATGTAATTACGTTCATTATAAGGTAGTTCATAACTACAAAAATTTTTTTCAACCAAATGTATTCAACCACAGAATTTTAATTCTGAAAACTGCTTAGAAATACAGAAAACATTTAAGAGATTAAAATGCTGAATACAAAGCAGTAAATACTGTATGAGCAACTACATAAACTCTAATTCAAGGCAGAAAAATGAAAATGGTTGTTAGGATGGTGAGATTATTGATGATTATTTTCCTTTTTAAAACCTTCCTCATATTGCTTTTAAAATTTCTACAATAAAAAGTGTGTTTTTAAATTATTTCATAATATATTACATAGGTATCTATTATGCCTAACTTAATGGGAGTCTGCAGGAAAACAATGCATTGTGAGCCTACTGTGCAATATGACAATATTGCCCTCTCCAAGAATATACAGATTTATGCTCCTCCCCCAAGTCCCTTACAAGCCACTATAAACGACATGCCAGTTATAAGTTACTTTCCCAGACTAAAATTCTTCAAGATGGTTTAATAATGTGGAAAAAGTACTAGCTTCAAGCGTAAAGGAAATCAAAAAAAGAAAAGAAATGATTCTTAACTTCAGTGATTTCACCATCCTCTAACCACCTTGCAATGTTTCTCAAAGTGTGATCCTGGGAACATCTCCATTAGGGTCACAGGATTCTTTTCAAAATGCCAATCCTGCCAACACCACTTTCAAACCTACAAAGCTGGAATCTGAGAGGGAAGCCCAGAGTCTACCCCTCAAAAAAGGAAAAAAAAAAAAAAAAAAAAATTCCGCAGGGGATTTTCATGCCCACAACTTTTAAAAAATATTGATCCACAGACATGCCAAGCAATTTTTCAGTGAAAAAGGCAAAACAGAGATCTAACTCTATGTTGGTAATTCAACTGCTTTCTAATAACGGACTGTGGGAGCCGCAAGTATAAGGAGCAAATACCCTGCAGATTTGTTGTCTCTTCTGCCTAACCTGCAAAACTTCCCAGAAAATAATTCTGCAGAATTGATCAGGAACCTTAAAATTTCCATGTCCTTTGCTCCCCAAAATTTCACTAATAAGGTTTTTCCTATGAGAATAATCAAAAATGTGTAAAAGGTTTTTAGGCAGAAGTGGTTGGGACAGTGGGCTAAATATTTATCATCTGCCATATCTTGAGTACCTGCTCCGCACCTGGCACTTGTGGATACAGTATTTCTAATCCTCACAACCTAGAAGATAGATACTTTCTATCTCCATTTTAGAGATGAGAAGCCTGGGCTAAATGAGTTATTAATTTGTCCCAGGCCACACGGCTAATAAATGATAGAATCAGGATCTGAATCCTGGACAGTCTTGAGTAGAAACACTGGGCTGATTCCACTGTCTGGCCACCTAAAAATATTCTAGAATGTTGTAGTGTTTAAACAAAGTATACTACAACAAGAGAATTATATAGACATTTGAAACCATGTTCTTCACGAACCTTTAATGAAACAGAAAATACTTATGATTCAACGCTAAGTGAAAAAGATAGGCGGTATGATCCCGGTGTAGAATTTTAGTCACAGAAGGGTAGGGCCAGTAACTCTTTTGGTTTCATCTGCATCTCCAAAGCTCAACACTGCACCTGACATATGGTACAAACTCAATATGCATGGCAAAAATAAATTATGTGTAGGCATATTTTCAAAAGACCAGGAAAAAAAATCCTAAAATATCATCAGTAGTTATTGCTGGATTCTGGAGTTAGGGATGACTTTTGGTTTTTCTTTTTTACATATGTTTATACTTTCAAGTATTCTATATAGGTTTGAATTACTTTTAAAATCAAGGGGGAAAAAACAGCAATGACTAATTTTCAAATCCTATGTTTAATCACCTTTCTATATAAGAGATACAGTTAAGCTCCAGATCAACTCAATATACAGACTAATATGTGGTTCATCATTTTCACTATAACAGGAAACCACCTGATACCTAGAAAGTGTTAAGTGTTATCTTTTTATATGTCAGCATCATAAATGGGAACATGACTTAATACTTTTTACAAATACAGATGCTTTCATCATCCACAGTTATTAGTAGCCTGACAGGCAGGAAAAGGATTTACAAATGTATAGCACCCACAATGTTTCTACAATGGCTTTGTGCTCTTTGGAGACTTCCCCAGATGGCAGTACAAGGATTAGACATTGAATTTGGTGGCTTTTGCAGCATAACAAGATTTTCTTGCCAAGATCATCCCTACACACCAAAACCACTATAAATTAGCATTAAAATTGGGCCTCATTCCTAGTAGTTTATTAAGTATTTCATATAAAGGAATATATATGGTCACTATTACCCTATGTATTTTTTTAAGTAAGAACTGTATCTTAAAATGAACTAAGAATGAGTCAACTGGTTTATTTTATTAGCTCACCATTTTAGACAATTTCAAAAGACAAAAACATGGGATGATAATTCTATCAAACTGTCTCCAAAATGATTTTGAACAAATTCTGGCTTTGTTGGCCAGATTATACCTAAGTGACCAATCTATGAAAAGCCAAAAGGGCGAGGCATGAACTACACTGAACCTGTCAACTCTAAAAGAAATCTGACATGTGTGGAAGGTAGGAGGAAGGAGGACAGAAAGGATATCTTAAGGTAATAAAAAGTGAAATCAGCATTTTTATTGTACCATGTAATTTTATATGGAAAAAATAATTGACATGGAGAAAACAATGGAGAATTTTTAGAGATAGTTTCAGTACTCAGTGGCCCTAGGTTCTGTTCATAAAAGGAGTAACAAGATGAGAAGAGCTTTAGATGATCAAAGTTGGTTTCCTCTTTGGTATTTAGGTTTATTTCTGGACTATGCCAAGCAAGAAATTCTAGGGGGCCTCTCAGAACCTATTCTGGTTCAGGGGCTGCTTGATGAAAAAAAAATTATAATTTAAAAAAAGAAAGAAAGAAATTCTACTGATATATAATGTTACTGAACAATATAAGTTCCTACGGATTATCAGCACAGTCCGAAGTGTCTGAAACAGGTACGCTTTGGCGTCAGTCACAATTTGCAATTTTGGGTCCCAAAGCTCCTTCACTTTGCCCACTGTGAGGAAAATATGGGGTAAAATATTCAGCGTCCATTCTGATCCCCTTTTTCTTTGCCTACTTCCACTAGTGAGGCTGGAAAAAGAAGATACATTCCCAGAGTCTCTTGCAGCAAAAGGTGGCCAAAGAAGTACAGATGGAAGTTCCAGGAGAGAGAATTCCTTGTCACATAAAAAGGAAAAATCTCTAAGAGAAAATAATTTTTGTTCTTCCGCCTTTTACCTGCATAAACTACAGACACACCTCAAGACACAGCCACAGCCGCAGTGCAAAAATAAGGCAACTAGTCACAGGCTGAAGATGGTGGAGGCAGGGAAGAGGGAAGACACTGGGCTTCTGATGTCCTTGAGCAGCTCTTGGAGCCTGGACTGCTTAGACCCAGACTTCTCATTAGGTGAGAAAGACAAACCTCTGGCTTGTTTAAGCCACTCTGTGTCAGGTTTCCTGTTAGTCGCAGCCAAATACATTCTTGCCTGTAAAAGTCATTGGTATAACAAACCTCTCTAGCTATGTATTCATCAATGATCAACTTCACCAAAACCCCCCAGGTCTTCATAGAGATAACATTGACTGAGAGTGCTTGCTTCATGCCCGTGAGCGTGAGGTTTTACTGCCCCTCTCAGGGCATCCTCACAGAACTGTACAAGAAGCGAAGTGAGGATCTCCTCAATCCAAGTTAGTCTGAAAGCAGCTCCTGGGCTCTTTACTGCCAAGCTACACAACCTCTGATGTGTTTTTTCACTTAACCTATAAAGCAATTTTAATTTCAACTATGCTCTCTGGCTCAAGTAAATTGTTGTAACAAACTTTTCTAATTTTTTGAGGAAGACTTTCACTAAAACACATCAAACACACCCCCATACACACACGCAAAGGATTCACATGCAATTAGAAGAAAAAAGAAAAAAAGACTTGGCAAGCATTTGCTTTCTAGTGTTTTGAAATCTTTATCCATCACGTGAGACAGCACTGCTGCATCTGAACTGATGTTTATTAAGCACCATGAACCTGGCACTGAGCTAAGCATTTTACATACATTCTCACACTCAGTGTTCGCAATACCCCCATAAAGTGGGACTATTATTATCCCCATTTTACAGGTGAGCTAATGAAACATGTTAACCCAGGCAGAGTATTTTCTTCGAAAAAGCTTCTTTCTACACACCAGTGAATGACTCAAATTCAGAGCAACTTACAACTAGAAGAGAGATTAACTGATTTTGCTGCTAGTCTTTAGTAAACCATACTAGAAGTGAATGGCTCAGGACCAAAGAATGAAAAACACTCAAAGCAAGAACAATTTACAACTAAAAAGGGTGAAAAGTCCTCATCCTGAGCAAAATCTAGAATTCCACACTCATGTCTAATGGAGCTTTACTTAATGTTTACCCACCCACCTTTACAAGTATACTCAACACATGGCAAGCTGCCAGGAAGGCCAATAATAATATTTAGATAGTTGTGCCTGCTCATTAATCACAAGATAATTTAAGACCAAACTAAAGTTTCCAATATACTTGATTTTCATGATCAATATAAGAATGTGCATTTTATACATAGTGATTTACAGTGAATATTGTTATTAGTTTATTCAGCATTTCCTATGTTGCCAGCACTGGGATGGCTTACATACACCTTTTTCCTCTTCATTGTCAAAACTACCTCAGGAGGTAAGTACTACCATTAACTGCCCCATTTGAGAAATGAGGTTGCAAGTGATAGATTCTCCCAAGCTCCCTATTAAAATGTAGCATCAAGATTCAAATCTAGATTTGGCCCAGAGCCCTGTGCTCTTAATCTCTAAGCTCATAAACTTATTTGATTTGTTTTTGCTGTTTATTAGCCTTGATCAAGCATTAGCTAGAAAACTGTTTATTTAAGCTTTACTCTATATCTTCACTTTCAGTACTCCCCCATTTTCATACATTTTTGGCTTCATATTTCTTTCCACTCTCATGAAAAAAATCTAAACTATTATCTGTTCATCAAATCATTTTAAAAATCCACTAAAGTTTGCTGAATTAAAGAGATAACATAGTTGCTGCTCCTACTGTTAATCAGTGATGTACAGCAACCTCTGTTTTAGTGGCTAACTCTGCTACTCAACCAAGCAGTAGCAAATGACTCCAGTTCTGCCTATCACTGCAAAAATGCAACATGGTTCTTAAAGTCTTTGGCAGCAGTTATCATAAAACCCCACCAGATGTCAATCTCCTTTCATGAAAATAGGCCATTCCTCCCCACTATAGGTCCCACTTTTTAACACTCACTACTTTCTCTACTGAAAGAAGGGATTCCCAAACTTTGAAAATGCCTATGCTTCTGAATTTTATGTGGGAATTTGTTTTTTTTTAATACTTTGAAGTGCTGTGTTATATGTGGGAATTTTTAATTTTATAGTACACATATATGTTTTTACAAAGAAAAATACTTTTAAAAAGAAAAGTATTAATATAGGAACCCTGTGATTGCCTCAGTACTCTGGCAAACAAGAAGACTGTATCTCTGATTCTCTTGACTCAGTTATATCCAACTTTCTCCCAGACTTTCTGCTATAACACTCTCCTCCCTTCCCTCCCTGATAATTCACATTTGAGTTAACGTGAGTTATGATACGCAACTCATAACTTTAACTAAAATTTAATTGACTTAAATAAATCAATACTATTATTTCACATGATGTATGAAATTTACATTTGAAGATCAGTAATAAAGAAATTATGCAAAGATTTTCTTTATCATTAAAAATGCTGTCTATGATATTCATTCCAAGGCTTGCAACACCCATCAAAAACCTAAACTTGAAAATAAATTTCCATTTATAAAACTGTAAACTAATAAAACTGATCATCTTCATTTACAGCAAAAACATCAGATACTCTGCATGGTTGTTTCGAAGTAGTTATTAGACCCCAACCCACCAGGAAAAAAACAAGAAAAAACAGTGATATTTCCCTACATTATTGGCCTGGTGGTTTTTATCTGTAACAATTCTTTTAAGTTTCAATGATCATCTAAGAACGGTATTTCATTTATTTGACTACTACCCTATTGCCCATATATTAACCTCACTGAATTTTTGGTCCACTGCGTAGAAGAATTTCTCTACTAATAAAAATACAACTCATTAAAGATTAACTTGCCCCCAGGACAGTCTCTCTGGAAACAAATTCCAAGCATTACAATCACCAAATTGCACTCTGAATACTTAAAGGCAGATAATCTTATTTATCCTAATTTAAATTGGAAACCTGTACCCATTTTAAGTCAATTGTAAATACAAAAATAGCACAACCAAATTCACAATAATTCAAAACTCAAATATAGACTTTACTTACTTGGCACTTTTCAAATAAAAAGCTTTCCACCCAAGAATATCTAACAATACTAGAATGCTTATTGACTTGACAGACTTACCTCTTTAGTTTCTATTTTACTTCTGCAATTATGAACTTGCAAAATTATTTTGTTTCCCAACTATTTACTGAGTATATACTATATTTCATACACTGTGGTAGGCACTGGAAATCCTTTTAATCCATGATACAATATCTATTATTAATAACAGATATTTATTAAGTTCTTATCATTGACCAAACACTGTGGGCAAATGTTAGCTTTGTTAGGCATCATCTCTTTCGATTCTCCCAAAACCCTAAGAGAAAATGTCCTAGTATCAGCTCCATTCTACAAATGGGCAAACTGAAGGCAGACAGAGGCCCAGCAACTTCCTAAGATCCTACAGGGTTTTGAACCCAGGTATTAGTGATCCCAGTGCTCACACTTGCGTTTTGGTCAACAACTAATCACATATACTACAATGGTCCCATAAGATTATAATGAAGCTGAAAAATTTCTATCGCCTAGTGATGTCATAGCCATAGTAACATAATACATTACCTTTATTTAGATACACAAATACCATTGTGCCACAACTGTCTACAGTATTGGGTACAGTAACATGCCTTGTAGCCTAGTAACATTATTTGTAGCCTAGGCGCAATAGACTATACCATACAGCCTAGGTAGTAGGTGTAACAGGCTACACAATCTAGGTTTGTGTAACTACACTCCATGATGTTTGCACAATGAAAATGCCTAAGGACACATTTCTAAGAACGTATCCTAGTCGTAGTCGTTAAGCAACGCATGAGTGTATATTGGTTGTTTAAGAGATGTTAAGACTTTCTGAAAAAAGAAGCTTTATTACTGCAAAGAAATTTCAAACCATCTCAGGTCGTGATATCACATCTGTTAATACAAAAGGGCCTTCAAATTTTCAAAAAATCTCATCAAAATTTCATTTTATTCAAAGTGAAAATGAGTTATTCAAAGGAAATCCACTTATAAAGCTCAGATTATACACTTGAACTTCCCAGAAGCTGACATCACTGTCCTTACTTGTTTGTGCGCAGGTGAAACAGATAATTCTTTCATATCACTCCAAACTCATGTAGAAAACTGAAAGCTGGTTGATAAAAGGATGAGTATGTGCTACTATCAGTTCATTCCAAACGATCTCACAATATACGCCTCACATAAATTTGTCTTATAATCATAAAGAAACTAGACAAATAGAACCACAGAACAGACAAAATAACTAAAATGAGTTGCTGAAATGCAACTGGAGCTTTAATTTCCAAATCTGTCTTATTACAGTCTTACTTGAAGAGTTTATCACAGAAGTAACTCTCCTCAAAAGTTACATAATTTGAGAAAAAAAGAGAGGGAAGGGGAGAGACAAAGACATGACACACATTAGGGATGTTTATCAATAAAAATAAGCAACAAGGGAGGAAAGCCTGTAGCACATCCAAAAAAACGCCTGCCAAACACTCTTGCTATTTGTTTCCACCAAGTTATTGTTTTGGAAAACATGTTGTTCTCTCTTAAAATAACCTGCTTAATTGTTCTAAAAAGCCACTGCATCTCCACCGAGGGCTAAATCGTTCCCAGACTGCGATGCATTGACTGATAAAGTCAAAGTAAGTTATGCATAAAACCACAAAGAAAGTTTGAAAAGCTCCAAACTCTCCCGTGATAAAAGAACACTAGCTACTGAATGCACCTTCACCAGCGCCCTAAGTGAGACTAATGCCTGGTACTGTACACGTATTTTAAGAATAACAGTCATTCAAACTAACTCATTTCTCTCTTTGGATGTGGGAAATGAGCCACATCGGTGGCTACAGGTAGGCTAGTAATTATCGGTTTTAAGAAAGGTCAAAATGACCTTGGACGTTTTGACGTTCACTCCAATACTAGCATTATAAATCAGAATCTGTTTTCGGTCCAGTATGGTTGAAGATTTTCTGCCTGGGTAAGTCCCAAAGAAATTAAAGAGTTAAAAATAATTCTAAGTTGTGAAAGCCAAAGTCAGACACCCACAGCATCGGAAGATTTTTATGGACTGAATGTAACTCAAGATGTGTTTTAAAAGCCTGTCAAGAGATGAACACTGTCCTCAAACACAGGAGCACTGCCTCCACACTCCCCTCGCTTTGGCTGCTCACCCCCATCCTGGCCCTCCTTGACCACAGGGGTGGGGGCGGGAGCTCCTGTCTTAAGCCTTGACATCTGCAGAGTGTTTCCCAATAGCGAGACAAGGCCCCTCAGCTGGAGGAAGTGGATACTGACAAGGGGAGCGAGTGAAACAGACTGCGAGAGACAGAACTCGAGGCTGCCAGGGCATGGGGAGGGTCACGCATACTCTGTGCGGCCTGAGTGGTCCGGATGGCACAGCCCAGGTATCCGGGCTAAAGTTGGCATCTCCAAAGTCCAGAAAGCAACTTGGGCGCGCCAGTACAAACTCGGCCTTCGGCTTTTCTGAAGCCGGTCAAGTTCGCACAGGGCCCCCAGCGCCTGGAAACCTGAGAGGCGTGGAAGGGTGGGGAGTCCCGCTAAGTCTCCAACACCCAGGAGGTCCCTGGGTGTCCTCCGGCTCCGCGGGGGAGCGGGCCTGGAGCTAAACCGGCCGTAGGCTGGAGCAGCTGGCGCCGGGACGCGCGGTGGGGATGTCGGAGAAGGAGTTGGCGGCTCAGTCGGGGAGTCCGAGAACACGGGGGATGCCTACCTTGTAACATGGCCTCAAGTTTCTTCCTGTCCACGCGGAAGCGCTCCTCGCTCCACTCCGGGCTGTGCAGGGTCGCCCCGGCGACCAAGTCGTCCTCGGAGCCGGGCATTGGGGAGTCAGTGCTGCGCTCGCTGTTGGAGCCGGGGTCCGACTGCGCCGCCAGGTAGCCGGGCTCTCCCTGGGCGGCCATGGTGGGCGCGCAGCGCTCGGGCTCCCGCTGCCGCCGCCGCTCTGCCTGCGCCGCCGCCTCCGCTCGCCGGCCGGGCTCAACTGGCTCCCAGCGCCGCGGCGCTAGCTCGTCCCCCTGCAACCGCCGACGCCACCGCCAACGCCGCCGCCGCCACTGAGCCCCCGGCGCATCCCAGCCCTGGGCGCCGCCCACGCCGCCCGCTGCCCCGGGTCGCGGCCCCGGTCCGGGTCCAGTGGCTGCGCCGCCCCCCGCCAGCAACGCCCGCGCGGAATGAGCGCGCCGCGCTGCCCGCGCCTCCATCGGCAGGGCTCGGCGCCCCCTCCCCGCCCGCCGCCCCTGCAGCCGCGCGCTCATTGGCCGGGCGGGCCCACGGGGAGCCGCGGCGGGCGGGCGGCCTCTGGCGCTCACACACTTGGGCGCACACACACACCACGTACACACTGCCACTTTCTGCACTTACACGTATAAATCTTTCCGTACATGCACTTTCATAGCTCCTCAAATACACACACACTTCTGAATGCACATGGAGTGTCCACGTAATTCCTGTCTACACACACACATCACACACTACTACTTTTCTGCACTTACACATACAAATCTCTTACCCCTACATACTCTCATAATCCTCCTCCAAACACACAGACACAGACACGCCAAGTTCAAGCACAGCCGAGTCCTGAACGCACACTAAACGCATACACAATTGCGCTGTTTACATACATGCCCTACCCCCTGAAACTCACAGCCCCAATTGGTTCCACAAGCTTAAACGTGAAGAAGAGGAAAAAGAAGGCTTGGAGAAGAAATCATGCCCGTCTTTCACAGGCATCGCCATGGACGTGGTTCGCATGTAGTTCATACCTCCAGGAAGGGTTCAAATCCAAACACTTCCTCTCCTCCCAGCAAAGTGGCCCTCTGCACGAGAGGTGGACAAGAGGCTTACTCTTTTTATTCTGAGAGTGGGAATTTTTTTTTTTTCTTCAATGGAGTGAGGAAGGAATTATTTTCTCTGTGATTCTCAAGGAATGGACTCAGCAGACTTTTTTTTTTTTTTTAAATGGAGAAAAGGGGCTTGGAGATTGCGATGTTGGTGAGCTGGATCCAGCCGGCATGTGGGCAGGGCTATCTTGTCAGGGACTGAGGGCTTTTCTCTGTTTTCAAGGTCAGTATCTGACAGATGACGGCCAGTAACCTCTGAGCCTCACTGCCCAGAGCCAGCCCACCCACGGCCTCTGTCAGGCTTGGATATGAAGCGCGGGGGAAGAGGAGACTCGCTCGTACTGGGTGTGCCCTTGGAACTCTGCTTTCCCAGTTCACACAGATTCATAGCCTATTATTTTATGACCCAAAGCACAAAGACTTGCGGAGAGGAACGATGGGGGTAGCAGTTTGTCACTGCGCCACAGAGGGAGGCTTCCTGGCTCACATGTAGGAAGAGCGTATCACTGGCACAGGCCTGTGAATAATCATGGAATATGTTGAAGGTAAATCAAAATTCTTTCAGGTTCAGCTGCCTAGTTAACGAGAATTGACCCTGTGACGAGTACAGATGAGGAAACTGAGACCGTGGGAAATAAAGTAACTTGACTAAGGTGGTCTGGCAGCATATAATACAGTCAGGAATCGGACCCAGGTCTGTACGTCTTATACAAAGTCTTACCTTTTTGAGCAGAGACCCCTCCTGCCCAGAGTCACCTCCTGAAGAACTGAGAGCATCTGCACACTTAACTGCTCTGATTCACTACCATGTGTTCCTTTTATAAATTTGTTAATTACTGTTAATTTCTATCCAAGGCACTAGTTTCAGCACCAAAAGGGTTTATCTAGGAGCATTCCCACTGTCTTCCATCAGGGACGTTTACTGTGTTTTTCTATCAACAAATATTTATTGGCACCCTCCTATGTGCTTGGCACTGTTAAGCCTAAGGAATAGTGAGCAAAGACAGACACATCCCTATACTCCTTCCTGGAGCTGAAATTCTAATGAGAAGGAATATTGACCAAAAAAAAAATCACAAATATAAAATCATTCCTGCAGCAAGCATTACAAACAAGAGACTCAAGATACGAGAAAACCTATAATAGAGTAATTGGATTCAGTCAGAGAGGTCAGTGAAGAAGGCTTCTCAGAAACAGTGACTCTAGCTCAGAATAGACATTGGAAGAGCAATTAACTAGGCAAGGGAGGGAAGAGCCATCCCTGCAAATGACCATCTGATCATAGTAACATCCCTGAAGGTAGATATTATAATTATCCTCATTTTAGAGTTGAGGAAACTGAGGCACAAAAGGTAAAATGACTTGCTCAAGGTTGTACAACTAAGTTGAAGAATCAGAATTTGAACCCAGGCAGTCTCCTGAAAATTAGGCTTCATGCTTAGCCAATAAGTCATATTGGCTCTCAAGATTAGCACAAGTAAAGACCCTGCAGCAGAAGGAGGCAGTATGCATTCCTCCGTTGGATGAACTAAAAGAAGGCCAGCATAGTTGGTACAAGGAAACAAGGAATTAGGACTCACTGGGGCAGGAGCTATAAGTAAGAGGGGGCATATGTAAGCAGCATAGGTCAAATTAAGGAGTGTTTGTCTTTATCCTTAGAATAAAAGGAAATCATATAGCGGCTGTAAGTAAAGCAAGATGTGCTTAGATTTGCATTTTAAAAAGTTGACTATGGCTGTAGTGTGGAGAACAGACTGAGGGACAAGGATAGATAGAAGCAGTTGGACCAATTAAGAGACTAAAGAGGAAGTTTAGATAATAAATGCTGCTAGCTTACATAGTTGGCAAAGATGAGAGACATGAGAGGATTTGAGAAATATTTCAACAGTAAGTATCACCAAGTAGATTGGTGATGAATTAGAAATAGTGTGATGGGAAGAGAAATGTTGAGAATATCTCTAGGGTTCTGGCTAACACAATAAGAGAGAGATAGGTGTCATTAACTGAAACAGGGAATACTGAAAGAAAATCACAATGGAGGAAAGCTCATGAAGTTGAATCTGGCATTCTGAGTTTGAAATGACGTTGAGACCTCCAAGAAGAGATGTCGTGTTAGCAGTTGAATAGGTGTGGAATTCAGTGAAGGAATCTTGGCTAGAGATTAAAATGTGTTATTTGTTTATAGGTAATAATTCTAGCCACCTGCCTGGGTCAGATTGTCTAGGGAAAATGAAGAGAGTTAGAAGAAAAGGGAACCAAAGAACGTGACTTTTTAAAGTACTGACAGTGGTCAAGTAGAGGACAGTGTCATGTGAAAGGATATAGAAGCAACTGTGAAAGAAGAATGAAGAAACAAATAAAACTGTGTCATGTAAACTCAGGAAAAAGACTATTACAAAAAGGAAAGTGTTATCATCTTTGTATACTAAGGGAAGTCAACATATTTTATGAGGTTGCTGGGGCCTTAGCAAGAAAGCCGTGATGAGGGAGTGGGTATAGCTAATGAAATGAGAAGTAACGATAACTCTTTGGAAAAGGTTTGGCTGAGAAAGGGAGGAAGGAGCAATAGCTGAAGGATAAAGTGGGCAAAGAGAGCCTGTTTATTGCTCGTTGATGGTTTGGTAGTTTGGTTGGTTAGATGGTTGATTTAATGGTTTGCCAATTTTAAGCAAGTTTAAAAGTGACTGGAAAAGATTCAGGTGGCAGAAATTGAGTATTCTACAAGAAGGAGAAGAACTAATATTATCAGGTTTTGAGAGCATGAACAGAATAGATTACAAGAGATAATAAGAGAACAAACAGCTATTCAGAAAATAAACAACATGGGTACAAATATAGGTCAGTTTGTAGGTTGCATTTTTACAACAGGAAGGAATTCCCATGTGATGGCTTGTATTTTCCCAAAGAGTAAAAGTCAAGGTTATCGATGAAGAGTAGGAGGGAGAGAGAGCAGTCATAGGTTTGAAGAGAGTAGAGAGATTTGGTTTGGTTTTGGTAGTTGAGAGGTTTTTACATAGCCTTTGCATCTGTAAAAGGATGTGTTGGCACTGATGAGAGGTCAGTTGATGTTGGTAATCATAACTTTATAAAATTATAATGATAATCATAAATTTATAATTTGTCCTATGACTTTCTCCAATAGTACTCAGCTTCTTGAATGCAGGCACAGAGAAAACATAGGATTCCTGCCAAATGGATGCAGCATCAAGAGCCAAATGGCAATGCAGCAATGCCCATTGGAAAATAATTTCCATGGTAGAAGTTTATACCCCGCAAAACTGTCAACCAACCATAAGGCTAAAATTCATTCTCAAAAAAAAAAAAAAAAAAAAAAAAAAAAAAAACTTTTTATTTATTTATGCCCTGTCTGAGGTAGCTACTGAAGATTGCTTGTCACCAAAACAAAATTAAATCAAGATAAAGAGAAAATGTAGAATATAGAAAACAAACGAGCTAGCACGTGATAGAGGCAAAAGAGTTCCTCAAGATGATGATGAAAAGAGATCTCAAATCGGAGTAGGTCAGAAAACTCAGGGTTGAGATTTCTTCTAGATTAAATGGAATTCTTCGAATACAAGAACATAGTCAGAGGATATTGAGACAGCTCATGGAGACTTTGTGGTTAAATTAGTGATCAGTTCATAGAAAACTGTGGCACCAAAAAAAGACAATTATTAACTCCAAGTATAGCAAAACATGCAGAAAAATTCAAAATAATCAGAGTATGCAACGTGGCTGAGCTGTAACTAGCATTTGTCTAGTTGTAATGTAAACCATGCATATTGATCTAACCTAAATTATGACATATCTAGATTAGGAATTTGAGGGATTGGGAAATGTTCCTGTGTGTAGTGGAGGCTTTGTGTAAGGGGAGGAAGTGGTGAAAAAAAATGAACCTCCTCTGCTTTAAGGAAACATCAATAGATAATAGCTAAAACGTTTCAAAAATCAGGAGGAAGCAATGTAAGCATATTATTTGGAGACACAGAGGCAAAAGTAATATCAAGCTAAACGTTTTGGAAGTCATTGCTGTGGGAAATGGGAAATGGGGGGAAGGTATACAGTACTTCTGACTTTTAACAATTTGATGGGTGTATAACTTTAATTTTGGCAACACAAATTAAGTAATACATGCTTATTACACCATTACTGATAATGATAAAGATAAATATCATTAATGAATAATCATTAAATAGCAGAACCTTGAATTCATGACTTCTGAGTCAGATGCTCTTTCTACAAAAATTAAACCAGAATTAGAACATTTACCAATCTTTTTGTTTTTGTAGAGCATATATATATGTTTGTCTTTATCTTTCCACTTCATTCAAGAAAAGAATACTTTTCAATCCATTCGAAGTCTAGGAACAGATCAGATGCCAAGTAATCAATTGTATAGATTTTCTTTAATGGAGTAAGGCTCTCAAACAAAAAAATCACTGAGAAAATTTAAATAACTAAGATCACAGCAAATCTTCAAGTTCACAGAATATGAAAACCCAGAAGAGATTTTTAGCAAAACAAGATTAGTTATCTGACATCTACCTTAGATGTCTAACCTTAATCAGTGGTCGTCTGACAGAAAAACTCCTCAGGATACACTTCAAAGCAAGATGGTTTGCTGTTGTTTCCCAAGCACTCTTCATTTTCCTGAATTCGTTTCTTCTAAGTCCACCTATAAAAATATTGATCCTGAACTTTTGTATTTTTGTAATAGTTTCAGAAGCTTATATTAAAACTGCTTTTCTATTTGAATTTAAAACCTTAGCATTGCAATTATGTTTGAAAAATCTCAACATATGTCCAGATATTAATCAATTAAATGGCCTACAAAGGTCTTAGCAGGCCCATTTGTCTCTCCCATCTCCTCTTTTAGCATTTCATACTTCAGCAGTTCCTAACTATTTGTAATTTCTGGTCTAGTCCTGCTTTTTCATCTTGAGCTCTTTTCACACAGTATTCCTCCAGCTTAGAATATTCTCTCTCATTTTGTTCCCCTAGCCTTCAAACACCCACTACCAGGCTGATTTAGGTTGTCTAGATCTTTTGTCTCCAGTGAATATTGTACTTATTTCTGTTAAAGCAATTATCTTTACATTTATTATCTCTGTCATTATCATCATCCTCATCATTATTATCATCATCATTCTATATCTGATGTCCAAGTTCCTGAAGGCAGGAAGCATAGCTTTTCATTTCTGTGCCTCTAGCATCCAGCAGTTGCCTAGTATATGTTGACAAGCTTTTAACTGTGCACCTGGGAATATTAGAAATTAATTTGTGATACGTTATAATTGGGATGATTAGATAACCATATACTAACTTAGTTGAGGAAGAGCAGAAAAAGAAGAGTTAAAACTCCAATATTATAATTAAAAGCAGCTGATACATAAGAACATTTTCTCCTCAGTTTGCAGCTGAGGAAACAGGCCCGGAGAAATGAGACAAATTGATTAGAGTGCCACATTACTTGAAATAAACTTTGAATCATCAACATTGAATCTGCAGTTATTGGTCTAGTTCCTTGACTTACACAGATCAGGAAACTGAGACCCGAAGACCTAAATAAAAAATAAAATCTTGCAAATATAAGCTTAAAATTTATGAAAAAGCTGATATTCAGCACAGTATCATCCACAGAAACAATTCATTTCATCTCAACTTTATTTTTTTTCATTTTAACTTTTAACTGAAAGTTTTTGGGCAGAAATCTACATAGCCATGATATGATGCAGTATGTTTTGGCTATCACTTTACTCTTAAGTGAATACTCTAAAATCATATAAATAAATTTTCCCTGCAATGTCAAGTTAAAACAGAAGCGAAGTATAAAATATTCTGTTTTAACGACTTTGGAGTTTGTTCTCGGAGAAGGCTTATTTGAAATAAGCATAAGTCAAATTAATAAAGGAAGGTGAGCCTACCATGTGTAATTCAAACATTTCTTCAGACTAATAATAAGGACTAACACTTATTGAGCATTTATAATTTGCTGGACACTGTGAGTTGTCTCATTTGCTTGTCACCACAATCTTTTGAAGTTGGTACAACTCTTGTCTCCATTTTAGAGAAGAAAAGAGCTACAGCCTTGAGAGGATAACTTGTCTGAAGACCTGCAGTATGGTGTGGTTCTAAGTCAAACACAGAGACATCTGAAAGAGACAACATTCTTAAACCTGGAACCATCTGATTACATGTAGGTAGTATAAAATGTTAGAGGTAGAAGGAACCTAAGGCTCATGGATTTAGGTAGTTTTCACATTTTAAAAACAGAAACTGTCTTTCAAATTAACTCTAATGCAGACAGCCCTTTCACAAAACTAGTAGCAGTGGCTCTAGTTGAAGAAGGACAGGGGATTCTCACTAGCTCATCTTCTCTTTCGCATAATTTCAGGGTTTCAAAGGGGCTCAAACTGCTGATCTCATTCCACTCTCTCTCTCTCTGTCTTTCTCTCTCTCTCTCTCTCTCTCTCTCTCTCTCTCTCTCTCTCTCACACACACACACACACACACACACACACACACACACACATTTATCCCTGGATACAAATGAGGCATATATGAGGTATATATGTATGCCTCATATTCAAATTACACAGCTCAAAGCATCAAGTCATGCTCAGGTTTGTGTTGCTTTCCCATTAAGAGAGGAGGGGTTTTGTGTTTTCCAGAAGGCAAGGGCAAGGACATTTAGATAACAGAGGGCGTTATTGAATTCTTTTACTATTTCGATAAAATAAGCTTCTGATTTAAAATATTGTGAAAAGTAAAACATTTTCATTGAGGTCTTCAGCACTTCAATGCTGAAAAGTAATAATAGAAGAAAATTTGGGTCATCTAAAAGAGAATAAAATGGATCAATATAGAAGAAGAAAGTTAAAAAGCAGGCAGAAGAATAAAAGAAGGAAATGAACACTTCCCGGTCATTTATTTGAATTCTAACATTGCCTAACATAGAACTCTGCCAAAAAGGGGGTAAAAAGACAACAACACTACAATGTTGAAATTACCACCCATGGAGATATTTAAGCCCCCCCTCGCAGCTCCTTCAGTTGTCCAGATTTCAGAGTACATGATAATCGTGCTTTTGATCTACAGCATAAGTATTTTACCCTGTCTTTTACTTCTGGACTAACACTCACATGTAAATTTATTCTCATGACCCCCTGGGACTGAGAAAGATGGAATGTTTTTGTAAAAGACAACAGAGTAAGCATGTGCAAAGTTGTACCTTCCTTCATTATTTATTTATTTATTTACTTTTTTTTTTTTTTTTTGATGTACTGACAGTCTGCTGGCAATGTGATTTTTAGGTCTAGCCAGAAACAAAGACTACAAAGCCATACAAGCATCCAACCCGCAAGGATTTGAGAACTGGCTCTGTTTCTAACACCACACTCAGTTACAAGGTAAATTCCACCAATACCACTTGTGTGCTAAATCTCACATCAAATGAGAAAAAGATTCCAGAAATTAGGGCCAAGGGAGCCTTGAGAGTGAGCCTTCCTGGGCAACTTGTGTGGGAAGAATGGGTCATAGCAGGAAGAGAGTGGGTCATCAAAGGAAGGACCCGGACCAAAATCCACAGAAATCCCAGTGGGCAAATATATGGCATGCAATCCACCACACCCCCAACCTCCTCTTATGGCTGACATTACTAGCTGATCACAGCCTCTTCCACTCCAGCTCAGGAAATGCTTCTCAATAAGCAGTCCAAACAGCCAAGACAAATCATTTGGAGTTGGCTCTCAATATGAAACTTCATTGCCATGTTGAATCCTGAGCTGTGGTTAAAGGACTGGAAGATGAATAGTCATTCAATTGGACACAGGCTGTTGACCCCTGTTTCAGGGGAGGTGAGCCTCAGAGTAAAGGAAATAAATATCCTGGTCAGCTGTTCCCTTCAAGATTCCTGTGTTTTTGTACAGCTAAAATGAATGGGAATCAAATTGAAGCTGCTTCAGGTCCACAATGTGGTAGTGAGCTAGGCCATGTAGAGCTGTCAATCGGTTCTAAACTGGACATTAGGAGACCTGAATTTTCATCTTCATTCTTTCACTAATTGTATAACTTTAGACAAGGCTCTTAATTTTGTTGGTTCTAATTTTCCATCTGTAAAAATTGGGAACAGGTTGATTTGGACTATGTAAATTTTTAAGTTCCTTCTAACCCTAAATTTCCATGATTCAAAGAAATTGCCTATGTGGAAAATAATACCTCATTTCAGCAACAGTTTGTTTCTAGTTAGAAAAGGTTCTTTCAAAGAAGAACAAATAGAATCAAAGAAGAACTGAAAGACTATCAAATCCAATGTGGTGGAAATAGTAGCTTATAAAAGTGCAGGCTAATCAAAGTCTTCATTACACAGAGGTAAAGAATACAGACCCTGGAATCAGATCCCCAAGTTCCAGGCCAACTGAGCCACTTTATTTATATGATCTGTGTATTTGTTATCTCTTTCTCCATAACAAATTACCTGCAAGAATTCACAGTTAATGACAAACATTTATCATCTGTGGGGTTTTATTGCTCAGGAATACAGGTACAGCTTAGTTGGGTGCCACTGGCTCAAGATCTCTCACAAGACTACAATCAAGGTGTTACATGGAGCTGTGATCTTATTCAAAGCCTCAGCTGACAGAGGCTCCACTTTCAAACCACTTGCCTGGTTGCTGGTAGGATTCAGTTCCTTATAGGCTCTTGGACTGAAAGCCTCAGTTCCTTGCTGACTGTTGGCCGAAAGCCTCCTTCAATTCCTTCTACCTGGGCCTCTCCATAGAGCAACACACAACATAGCAGCTGGCTTCCATCAGAGTGAGCTGGCAAGAAAGCAAGAGTGAGTGCCCAACCTGCATTTCTTTTGTGAACTAATCTCAGAAGTGACATAACATACACTTTCCATATTCTACTCATTAGAAGTAAGTAACTGGGTACAGCCCACACTGGAGGGGAAGGGATTACACAAGGCCATAAATACTAGGAGGCAAGAATTATTGGTGCCATTTTAGAATCTGCTTACTCCAAACTGGAACCAATTATTTTACTTCTCTAAACCTCACTTTATTTTAAAATGGGTATAAAATAGCTATATCCAAAAGTTCTTGTAAAGATTAACGAACATTTTATGAAACAGTTAATCCATTCAGTACTCAATAATGGTTACTGAAGCAAGCACTCAATAATGGTTATTATTTTTAATGACTCTTTTGTGCTTAACTAGAAAAATTAAGAAATCTGCTTGAGGAAAGAAGACATATTCATATACCTAAAAAGAAAAATAATGGAAGGTGGCGATAAGTTTGGCAGTGTATTTTATGAAAATCCCTAAATCCTGGCCCATTCTCTCAAAAAAATAGAGAATGATTATTAGGTTGATGCAAAAATAATTGCAGTTTTTTACATTTACTTTTAATGACAAAAACAGCAATTACTTTTGTACCAACCTAATAGATTGCAAAACCAAAAACACATAGACAATATACATAAGAAAATTAGACAACTAGGTATCCGTACAAGTCCTGGAATAGAAGCTACTGGTGACAGCATCCAGGGAATCCCAAATTTGCCATCAGATACTCACTGGAAAGTACAAAAAACTAATCTGACAACAGTGGCTGAAAATAGGTGGGAGTCCTGCAGGATCCAATTTGTAGGTAAGTGCAATGGATGGCAATAAGTTCTGACTCTTGGTGCTGAAACAATCTGGACTCTGTGAACACTCAAAACTAAAAAGCCAAAGCTCTCTTCAGGGTCAAATCTCTACTGAGGAGAAACTTCTGGCGATAGGATAAAATCAAATAGGATAAAGAAATAGCGGCAAAAGTAGGAGAAGGCCAAGATACAAGTGGAAGAAGGAGAGAAGCAAATCTTAGAAGCATAGGCCCATCTTGTTTTATCTCTTTGGCAAATAAATCTACTTTTACTTAAAAATGAGCAACAGAAATGGATTGAGGTTGAATTGTGAAAAAAAAGAGAACATGAAGTTGAATAATGGAGGAGATATCCCTAGAGATAATAAAAACATGACAGAAAGGCATGCCCTCCAAACAGATAAAAATTGTTACTTAAATTTCCAAACAAATAAAAAGACATTTTTTTAATGATAGAAGCTATAAAAGAATAAATAAGTCAGGATTGGATAGTCTGATCTGAGTGGAAAGTATGAAGATTTGAAAGAAAGGATAAAGAATTCTTTCTCAAGAAAGAATTGAACAAGTTTAAATTAATAAATTAACACTAAATTGAAAGAAACAAAAGAGCAAATAAACACAATGGATACTGTCTTAAGAGAAGTAAAAGATGGAAAGAAGAAAAATAGTTTCAATTGAAAAGAAATTAAAGATTTTTAAAAGAGATTTGAGAGAAAATAGTAGATGTAGAACATGGGAGTGGGTGTGCTTCTATATAATAGTAGACCCTGACAAAGAAAATCAAAGCAGTGGGACACAGCAAACACTAAAAACTATAACTTAAGAAAAATTTCTATTCAGGAGGCTGAGGTGTGACGATCACTTAAGCCCAGGAGGCTGAGACTGCAGTGAGCTATGATCATGCCGCTGCACTCCAGCCTGAGTGACAGAGTGAGACCCTATCTCACCCAAAAAAAAACCAAAACCTCTCAGAGCTAAAGGAGGAATTACGTACCCAACGCAAAGAAACTAAAAATCTTGAAAAAAGAGTGGAAGAATTGACAGCTAGACTAATTAATGCAGAGAAGGTCATAAACGAAATGACAGAGATGAAAACCATGACACGAGAAATACGTGACAAATGCACAAGCTTCAGTAACCGACTCAATCAACTGGAAGAAAGAGTATCAGCGATGGAGGATCAAATGAATGAAATGAAGCGAGAAGAGAAACCAAAAGAAAAAAGAAGAAAAAGAAATGAACAAAGCCTGCAAGAAGTATGGGATTATGTAAAAAGACCAAATCTACGTCTGATTGGGGTGCCTGAAAGTGAGGGGGAAAATGGAACCAAATTGGAAAACACTCTACAGGATATCATCCAGGAGAACTTCCCCAACCTAGCAGGGCAGGCCAACATTCAAATTCAGGAAATACAGAGAACGCCACAAAGATACGCCTCCAGAAGAGCAACTCCAAGACACATAATTGCCAGATTCACCAAAGTTGAAATGAAGGAAAAAATCTTAAGGGCAGCCAGAGAGAAAGGTCGGGTTACCCACAAAGGGAAGCCCATCAGACTGACAGCAGATCTCTCGGCAGAAACTCTACAAGCCAGAAGAGAGTGGGGGCCAATATTCAACGTTCTTAAAGAAAAGAATTTTAAACCCAGAATTTCATATCCAGCCAAACTAAGTTTCATCAGTGAAGGAGAAATAAAATTCTTTACAGATAAGCAAATGCTTAGAGATTTTGTCACCACCAGGCCTGCCTTACAAGAGACCCTGAAGGAAGCCCTAAACATGGAAAGGAACAACCGGTACCAGCCATTGCAAAAACATGCCAAAATGTAAAGACCATCGAGCCTAGGAAGAAACTGCATCAACTAATGAGCAAAATAACCAGTTAATATCATAATGGCAGGATCAAGTTCACACATAACAATATTAACCTTAAATGTAAATGGACTAAATGCTCCAATTAAAAGACACAGACTGGCAAACTGGATAAAGAGTCAAGACCCATCAGTCTGCTGTCTTCAGGAGACCCATCTCACATGCAGAGACATACATAGGCTCAAAATAAAAGGATGGAGGAAGATCTACCAAGCAAATGGAGAACAAAAAAAAGCAGGGGTTGCAATCCTAGTCTCTGATAAAACAGACTTTAAACCATCAAAGATCAAAAGAGACAAAGAAGGCCATTACATAATGGTAAAGGGATCAATTCAACAGGAAGAGCTAACTATCCTAAATATATATGCACCCAATACAGGAGCACCCAGATTCATAAAGCAAGTCCTTAGAGACTTACAAAGAGACTTAGACTCCCATACAATAATAATGGGAGACTTCAACACTCCACTGTCAACATTAGACAGATCAACGAGACAGAAAGTTAACAAGGATATCCAGGAATTGAACTCATCTCTGCACCAAGCGGACCTAATAGACATCTATAGAAGTCTCCACCCCAAGTCAACAGAATATACATTCTTCTCAGCACCACATCACACTTATTCCAAAATTGACCACATAATTGGAAGTAAAGCACTCTTCAACAAATGTAAAAGAACAGAAATTATAACAAACTGTCTCTCTGACCACAGTGCAATCAAATTAGAACTCAGGACTAAGAAACTCAATCAAAACCGCTCAACTACATGGAAACTGAACAACCTGCTCCTGAATGACTACTGGGTACATAACGAAATGAAAGCAGAAATAAAGATGTTCTTTGAAACCAATGAGAACAAAGATACAACATACCAGAATCTCTGGGACACATTTAAAGCAGTGTGTAGAGGGAAATTTATAGCACTAAGTGCCCACAAGAGAAAGCAGGAAAGATCTAAAATTGACACTCTAACATCACAATTAAAAGAACTAGAGAGGCAAGAGCAAACACATTCAAAAGCTAGCAGAAGGCAAGAAATAACGAAGATCAGAGCAGAACTGAAGGAGATAGAGACACAAAAAACCCTCCAAAAAATCAATGAATCCAGGAGCTGGTTTTTTGAAAAGATCAACAAAATTGACAGACCGCTAGCAAGGCTAATAAAGAAGAAAAGAGAGAGGAATCAAATAGACGCAATAAAAAATGATAAAGGGGATATCACCACCAACCCCACAGAAATACAAACTACCATCAGAGAATACTATAAACACCTCTACGCAAATCAACTAGAAAATCTAGAAGAAATGGATAATTTCCTGGACACGTACACTCTTCCAAGACTAAACCAGGAAGAAGTTGAATCCCTGAATAGACCAATAGCAGCCTCTGAAATTGAGGCAACAATTAATAGCCTACCCACCAAAAAAAGCCCAGGACCAGATGGATTCACAGCTGAATTCTACCAGAGGTACAAGGAGGAGCTGGTACCATTCCTTCTGAAACTATTCCAATCAATAGAAAAAGAGGGAATCCTCCCTAACTCATTTTATGAGGCCAACATCATCCTGATATCAAAGCCTGGCAGAGACACAACAAAAAAAGAGAATTTTAGACCAATCTCCCTGATGAACATCGATGCAAAAATCCTCAATAAAATACTGGCAAACCGGATTCAGCAGCACATCAAAAAGCTTATCCACCATGATCAAGTGGGCTTCATCCCTGGGATGCAAGGCTGGTTCAACATTCACAAATCAATCAACGTAATCCAGCTTATAAACAGAACCAAAGACAAGAACCACATGATTATCTCAATAGATGCAGAAAAGGCTTTTGACAAAATTCAACAGCCCTTCATGCTAAAAACGCTCAACAAATTCGGTATTGATGGAACGTACCTCAAAATAATAAGAGCTATTTATGACAAACCCACAGCTAATATCATACTGAATGGGCAAAAACTGGAAAAATTCCCTTTGAAAACTGGCACAAGACAGGGATGCCCTCTCTCACCACTCCTATTCAACATAGTGTTGGAAGTTCTGGCTAGGGCAATCAGGCAAGAGAAAGAAATCAAGGGTATTCAGTTAGGAAAAGAAGAAGTCAAATTGTCCCTGTTTGCAGATGACATGATTGTATATTTAGAAAACCCCATCATCTCAGCCCAAAACCTTCTTAAGCTGATAAGCAACTTCAGCAAAGTCTCAGGATACAAAATTAATGTGCAAAAATCACAAGCATTCTTATACACCAGGAACAGACAAGCAGAGAGCCAAATCAGGAATGAACTTCCATTCACAATTGCTTCAAAGAGAATAAAATACCTAGGAATCCAACTTACAAGGGATGTAAAGGACCTCTTCAAGGAGAACTACAAACCACTGCTCAGCGAAATCAAAGAGGACATAAACAAATGGAAGAACATACCATGCTCATGGATAGGAAGAATCAATATCGTGAAAATGGCTATACTGCCCAAGGTTATTTATAGATTCAATGCCATCCCCATCAAGCTACCAATGAGTTTCTTCACCGAATTGGAAAAAACTGCTTTAAAGTTCATATGGAACCAAAAAAGAGCCCGCATTGCCAAGACAATCCTAAGTCAAAAGGACAAAGCCGGAGGCGTCACGCTACCTGACTTCAAACTATACTACAAGGCTACAGTAACCAAAACAGCATGGTACTGGTACCAAAACAGAGATATAGACCAATGGAACAGAACGGAGCCCTTAGAAATAATGCCACACATCTACAACCATCTGATCTTTGACAAACCTGACAAAAACAAGAAATGGGGAAAGGATTCCCTATTTAATAAATGGTGCTGGGAAAATTGGCTAGCCATAAGTAGAAAGCTGAAACTGGATCCTTTCCTTACTCCTTATACGAAGATTAATTCAAGATGGATTAGAGACTTAAATGTTAGACCTAATACCATAAAAACCCTAGAAGAAAATCTAGGTAGTACCATTCAGGACATAGGCACGGGCAAGGACTTCATGTCTAAAACACCAAAAGCAACGGCAGCAAAAGCCAAAATTGACAAATGGGATCTCATTAAACTAAAGAGCTTCTGCACAGCAAAAGAAACTACCATCAGAGTGAACAGGCAACCTACAGAATGGGAGAAAATTTTTGCAATCTACTCATCTGACAAAGGGCTCATTTCCAGAATCTACAAAGAACTCAAGCAAATATACAAGAAAAAAACAAACAACCCCATCCAAAAGTGGGGAAAGGATATGAACAGACATTTCTCAAAAGAAGACATTCATACAGCCAACAGACACATGAAAAAATGCTCATCATCACTGGCCATCAGAGAAATGCAAATCAAAACCACAATGAGATACCATCTCACACCAGTTAGAATGGCAATCATTAAAAAATCAGGAAACAATAGGTGTTGGAGAGGATGTGGAGAAATAGGAACACTTTTACACTGTTGGTGGGATTGTAAACTAGTTCAACCATTATGGAAAACAGTATGGCGATTCCTCAAGGATCTAGAACTAGATGTACCATATGACCCAGCCATCCCACTACTGGGTATATACCCAAAGGATTATAAATTATGCTACTACAAAGACACATGCACACGTATGTTTATTGCGGCACTATTCACAATAGCAAAGACTTGGAATCAACCCAAATGTCCATCAGTGACAGACTGGATTAAGAAAATGTGGCACATATACACCATGGAATACTATGCAGCCATAAAAAAGGATGAGTTTGCGTCCTTTGTAGGGACATGGATGCAGCTGGAAACCATCATTCTTAGCAAACTATCACAAGAAGAGAAAACCAAACACCGCATGTTCTCACTCATAGGTGGGAACTGAACAATGAGCTCACTTGGACTCGGGAAGGGGAACATCACACAATGGGGCCTATCATGGGGAGGGGGGAGGGGGGAGGGATTGCATTGGGGAGTTATACCTGATATAAATGATGAATTGATGGGTGCTGACGAGTTGATGGGTGCAGCACACCAACATGGCGCATGTATACATATGTAACAAACCTGCACGTTATGCACATGTACCCTAGAACTTAAAGTATAATAAAAAAAAAAAAAAGAAGGATGAAACATCAGTACTATAAGTGAGGATAGACAACCTGAGATGCCAATGAGGGCAGAAGTTAGGCTGGGGTATCCAGAATCAGATGTTCAACTGACAACAAGTGTGAAGGACGACTTTGTCAGGGCGAACTGGGATCAGTTTCCAGAACCAGGAGAGTTTCTAGAATAAATAACATCATCTACCTGGTGTCTGAAGTTAATCAAAACTAGTGCTTATCAAAGAAAGTTAAAAAAAAAAAGAATCATCTGCAAAACATGTAAAATGGAAGTTCCTGGATCTCTCTTTCAGCAGGTCAACAAGAAGCTCAAGTGATTCTGCCACAAATGGAATATTGATCGGAATTTAAGAAACACTGATGAAACTATCAAAAAGACCAATTTCATGATGTCCTCTGTTGACGTCTAGGACAAATCTTAATGAATGAATGGAGATTGGGGTTATATACCAGGAGGAGAGCTGATACTGGAAAGAGGGGTCTTGATCCAGACCCCAAGAGAGGCTTGAATTTTGCACAGGAAAGAATTCAAGGCAAGTGGCAAAGTGCAGTGAGAAAGGATACTTACTGAAAGCTACTTAATTACAGAGTTGGGTGTCCTCAGAAAGCGAGAGGAGGAATGGACTTTCTCTAAGTTTTTCTTACATAGGTGTCTTGTCTATGTAAAGACTAAACTAAGCTGTGCTTTCAGGTGGATGGATAGATAGCATGACAAAATTTAGTACTTTATCAATTTAAAGAAATCTATCCTTGACATCTTAGTGTGTAAGTACATCAAAGCATAACTATAATTATCTTGGAAACATATATTATTATGGGTGTTGGGATATCTGGACTTTCTGTTGTAGGAATTTTTCCTTGTCAGTGTCTTTCAACTCTCTCCTTAGCTGTAAACATAGTCATAACCTAGTCAGGACTATTGATCATGACCAGGAAGGAATATGCCTTGCTAGTTTTAAGATGGAGTTGATTTTGAAATGGCCACTCTGGCTCTCCTAGACTCCTGCTTCCCTAACACAGTCCCACAAGATAGATCTTTGGCCAGTCACAACTTGTCATCCTCTAAATGAGGGGTTCTTGAACTGGTTAGAAGGTGGAAAGGCAGACGAGTTTGCTTCTCAGAAAAATTGGCATTATTCTGATAAATATATGATTGTCATGACTGGGGAGGGTATTACTGGCATCTAGTGGGTAGAGGATAAGGATGCTGCTACACATACAATGTGCAGAGTCACCCCTATAGCAAAGACTTGTCCAGTCCCAAATGTCAGTCTTGCTGCTGCTGAGAGTACCTACTCTATATACTGAACTAACATAGGATCTTGTAATAAAGAGAAGAGTAATTGCTTGCCAGATTGAAGAGACTGGCTAAGGTAGTTTTAACTCATTTTCTTTGGGGTTGCTACAATTAGCAATATCCATACCACCACTGAAAATGTTTTGTAAAGAGAAGGATTAGTGAAAACACTGTGCAATGAGACAGGAAAGCTCCAGGAACTCCCCTGAAGTCTTTTCCATGAAGACTGATCCATGACAACAAGTGGGTGCATGGTATTAGAAATCCCTGTGAAAAGTGACCAGTAAAGAGAGGTCGTATTTGTGTAACAGTTTAGTTCACAGAGTGCTTGTACATTGTGTAGCTTTTTCTTTGCCTTGGGAGGTAACCAGGTAGTATTAGTTTCCTGTGGCTGCTGTAACAAATAACCAGAAATTTGGTGACTTCAAACAACCGAAATTTATTTTTTAGCAGTACTAAAGGTCAGAAGTCAGCTTAGTGTAGTAGCTCATGCCTATAATCCTAACACTTTGGGAGGCTGAAGCAGGAGGATCATTTGAGCCCAGGAAGTCACCAACAGTCTAGGCAACATAGCAAGACCTTGTCTGTACTGAAAAATTAGCCAGGTGTGGTGGTGCATGCCTGTAGTCCCAGCTACTTGGGAGGCAGAGGCAGCAAGATCGCTTGAGCCCAGGAGTTTGAGGCTAACTATGATCATGCCCCTGCACTCCACGTTGGACGACAGAGCGAGAACCTGTCTACCAAATATCATTTTAATTTTTTAAAAGCAAATTTACAGGACTCTTTTCAAACCATGAATCTGAGTCTCATGGTGGGAGATGGAAAGAAACTGTTGAGAATCTACATATTATCATGTTTTCCAGAAGGTCCAGCATCATTCAAAAATCACTATTCTAAATTCTTAGTCCAACATATCTCAACATCTAGATATAATCCCTTTCTCTAAATCCAGGTCTTGCTAGTTGGAGCTCAAGTTGTAATGGAATATAATTACTACCTGTAATATGTCTTTCATTAAAGTAATAAGGCATCAAATTACATACTTCTTTTTTATTAAAAAAGAAAATCAAATCCTTTGATGATATTTTCTTTTTGAAAATCAATAGGAAAACTCCAAGACCCAACCTTCCATCCATGCTCAAGTAAATTGTTCAAAAATCTACACTACCCAAAGCCAACATATTTGTGACTAAATTTCTTCTTTAAATATCTTTCAGTTACTGCCACATTTTAATTCCTAGCTAAAATTCTACCATCAGTCACACAGTTCAATATTGTCTGGTTACAGTGGGTGCTTGGTGAAAACAAATGGAATCTAGATTTAGTCCTATATTAAAATTACTTTTGCATAGTATAATTTTGCATTTTATAAGGCCAAAGGCAAAATGGCTGAAATAACATTCAACAGGAGTATGTGATTGGCTAAACTGAAAAGGAAATGGTATATTACAAAATCTCAAAGCCAGACATAAGCTTAGCCTGTCTTTGGCTGTTTTGTTTTTTTTTTTTCAATGCCAAGAAATTGAGTACAGTAAATTGCTCAAACCAACAATATAAAAATTTGCTCTTCTTGGCAAAGATCTTCATATTTCTGAATGTTTTCTTCTTTCTTTTGGCTTTGATATCCAGTAGTTTTGTTCTTACTCTTAAATGGAGGCAGTATCTATGACATTTCCACATACAATATCTGAACCTCAAAAAAAGGGAGGGTATATTAGTCTGTTTTCTTGCTGCTGATTAAGACATACCCAAGACTGCGCACAAAAGAAAGAGGTTTAATTAGCATTACAGTTGCACGTAACTGGGGAGTCCTCACAATCATGGCGGAAGGCAAGGAGAAGTAGGTCACTGCTTATGTGGATGGCATCAGGCAAAGAGAGAGTTTGTGCAGGGCAACTCCCATTTTTAAAACCATAAGATCTCGTGAGACCCATTCACTATCACAAGAACAGCATGGGAAAGACTCACCCTCACAATTCAATCATCTCCCACCAGGTTCCTCCTACAATACGTGGGAATTATGGGAGCTACAAGGTGAGATTTGGGTGGGGACACAGAGCCAAACCATATCAGAGGTAGTGGAAAGAAGAATCGTCAGTGGAGGCTATTTATGTATGCATACTCCCTACTTGGTAGAAATGTTCTCATTTTTAAGACTCAACAAGATGCACTTCCTCAGTGGAGACTTTCCTACCCATTCCTATCTCAGAGGCATAATCAACCACTTCCCTAATGTATTAATGATATGTCTACTTGATTGTATCATGGCCCCTCTGTATTGCATACATACCCATCTTCATCTATTAGATCACACATCCCTTTAGAGCAAGGTCTATCCCATTTGTCTTTATATCCCCAGCACTTAACAAAGTTGACACACTGAAGGCACTAAATATAGTGAATGAATTAATGTTATCCTTGCATTAACTGAATAAAAAGTGAAAATAAACAATTGAGAATTTTGCTCAAGTACAAAATATAGGGATAGCTTGGAGATATTGGGGGTTTGGTTCCAGAGCACCTCAATAAAGCAGATATCACAATAAAGTGAGTCACACACATTTTTTGGTTTCCCAGTGCATACAGAAGTTGGGTCTACACTATACTGTAGCATATTAAGTGTGAAGTAGCATTCAGTTGTGTAAAATTTACACACCCTCGTTAAAAAATATTTTATTGCCAAAAAACGCTAATGATCATCTGAGCCTTTAGTGAGTGCAATCTCTTTGCAGGTAGCGCGTCTTACCTCAGTGTTAATGGCTGCTGACTGATCAGGGTGGTGTTTGCTACAGTTGGGGTGGCTGTAGGAATTTCTGAAAATAAGACAACAATGAAGTTTACTGCATTAACTGACTCTACCTTTCAGGAAAGATTTCTATGTAGCATGTGATATTGTTTGATAGCATTTTACCAATAGAACTTTAAAAATTGGAATCAGTCTTCTCAAATCCTACTGCTACTTTATCAAGTAAGTTTATGTAATATTCTTAATTTTTTGTTGTTATTTCAACAATGTTGACAGAATCTTCAACAGGAATAGATTTCATCTCATGAAACCATTTCATTTGCTCATCCATAAGAAGCATCTTCTCATTTGTTCAAGCTTCATCTTGAGACTGCAGCAGTTCAGTCACACCTTCAGGCTCCACTTCTAATTCTAGTTCTCTTGCTGTTTCCACCATATTGCAGGTACTTCCTCTGCTAGAGTCTTGAACTTCTCAAAGTCATCCATAGGGGTTGGAATCAATTTCTTCCAAACTCCTGTTAGTGTTGATATTTTTACCTTCTATCACGAATCACGAATATTCCTAATAGCATCTAGAATGGCGAATGCTTTCCAGAAGGTTTTCAATTTACTTTGCCCGGGTCCATCAGAGGAATTACAATCTATGGTAGCTATAGCCCTACAAAATATATTTCTTAAATGTTAAAACTTGAAAGTCAGAATTACTCATTGATCCATGGACTACAGAATGAATGTTATTTGCAGTCATGAAAATAATATTAATCTCCTTGTATATCTCCATCAGTGCTCTTGAGTGACCATGTGCCATCTTCAATGTACAATAATATTTTGAAAGGAATCTTTTTTTCTCAGTAGTAGGTCTGATATGGTTTGGATTTGTGTCCTTACCTAATGTCATGTCAAATTGTAATCCCCAGTGTTAGAAGAAGGGCCTGGTGGGAGGTGATTGGATCATGGAGGCAGATTTCCCTCTTGCTCTCCTTGTAATAGGAGTGAGTTCTCATGAGATCTGATTGTTTAAAAGTGTTTAGCATCTCCCCCTTCTCTCTCTTCTTCCTGCTCCTGCCACGTAAGACATGCCTGCTTCCCCTTCTACCAGGATTGAAAGTTTCCTGAGGCCTCCCCTGCCATATTTCCCATACTGCCTGTGGAACTGTGAACCCGTTAAACCTTTTTTCTTTATAAATTACCCAGTTTCAGGCATTTCTTCCATCAGTGTGAGAAGGGACTAATGCAAGTTCTCAACAGTGGACTTAAAATATTCAGTAAACCATTTTAGAGACAGATGTGCTGTCTTGCAGGCTTTATTGTTCCATTTATACAGCACAGGCAGAGTAGATTCTGCATAATCCTTAAGGGTCCTGGGATTAGTAAATGAGCATTGGCTTCAACTTTAAGTCATCAGCTGCAATAGCCTCTAACAAGAGAGACTGCCTATCCTTTGAAACTTTCAAACCGGGCACCAATTTCTCTTCTCTAGCTAGGAAAGTCCTAGATAGCATATTCTTCCAATAGAAGACTGTTTTATCTACACTGACAATCTCTTTAGTGTAGTCACATTCACCAATGATCTTAGATGGATCTTCTGGATCACTGGCTGCAGCTTCTACATCAGAACTTGCTATTTCACCTTTCATTTTTATGTTACAGAAACAGCTTCTTTCCTTAAACCTCATCAACCACCCTCTGCTAGCTTCAAACTTTCTTCTGCAGCTTCCTCACCTCTCTCAGCCTTTATAGACTTGAAGAGAGTTAGGGCCTTAACTCTGTATTAGGCTTTGGCTTAAAAGAATGTTGTGGCTGGTGTGATCTTATATCCAGACCACTGATACTCTCTCCCTACCAGCAATTAGGCTATCTTGCTTCCTTATCATTTGTACTTTCACTAAAGTAGCACTTTTAATTTCCTTCAAGAACTTTTCTTTGCGTTAACAACTTGGCTGTTTGGTGCAGGAGGCCTCGCTTTAGGCCTATCCTGGCTTTTGACACGAAATAGCTAAGCTTAGCTATTTCTAGTTTTTGATTTAAAGTGAGAGACATACGACCCTTCCTTCAACTTGAACATTTAGAGGCCATTGAGGGGTAATTAATTAGCCTAATTTCAATATGGTTGTATCGCAAGGAACAGGGACACCCAAGGAGAGGGAGAGAAAAGGAACAGCAAGCAGAGCAGTGAAAACACACACACACAATGTTCACTGATAAAGCTCCCTGTCTTATATGGCTGCAGTTTGTGGTGCTCCAAAACCATCACAATAGTATCATCAAACATTACTGATCACAGATCATCACAACAGATGTAATAATGATGAAATATTATGAGATTTCCCAAAACGTGACACAGAAACAAGAAGTGAGCACATACTGTTGGAAAAATGGTGCCGATAGACTAGCTCAACACAGCATTGCCACAAATCTTCACTTTTTAAAAAATATGTTATCTGTGATGTGCAAAAAATAAAGAACAATAAAACAAAGTATGCCTGTAACCAATAGAATTTTTATCTTATTTTTTCTTTTCTCTTATTTCTTCAAAACCATATTTTTTTCAGGGTTTTAATATAATTATTTTGACAGTCTTTAAAAGGAGAGCTCCTTCAAGAAAGGAATCAAATAACAGAAGCAGAAAAAGAGAAATAGGCCTTGTTATATGGTGCCCGTTCACATTTTGCAGCCATTTACTGTCATCTTACTGCTGGTTCTAAATATGTCTGGTGGAATGCAGAGTTAGAGTAAGTGTTCAAAT
Source organism: Piliocolobus tephrosceles (assembly GCF_002776525.5). Lineage (NCBI taxonomy): Eukaryota > Metazoa > Chordata > Mammalia > Primates > Cercopithecidae > Piliocolobus > Piliocolobus tephrosceles. The sequence continues at coordinate 54,452,269 of NC_045442.1, read as the reverse complement.
TATTAGACCAAATAATGTGACCTTTTCCCAATTGCTTTAGAAATATTGGATTTACATATGAAGTCCTTCAATTTTAAGTTATTTTTCAAACAGATTTTTAAAATAATTTTGGAAATAACTTCTGTTTGTCCATGACAAATCACCTGAATTTACTTATTAAGTATAGGTCAGTAGATAATTCAATTACCATTTGGAAAGGAATCTTTTATTTTAAGCAGCAGATCTCAACAGTGGGCTTAAAACCAGGCTGTAAACAAATGTGCTGTCATCCAGGTTGTGATGTTCCATTTACATAGCATATCATAAACTTATGCTTACTTAGTTAGACAACTTGTCCTTTTCATAGGCTTCTTTGCTTGTGGTTTTGAATTAATAACTTACAATCAGAGAAACAAAAATGTCCAGGTCTCTCTTAGCCTCCTGTGAGTACAAAATGGGAACTGTTTATATCCAAGCCAACTGGTGCTGGATAAAGCTCTTGTCTCTCAGCTGCAAGTCACATAGAGTATATGCTACTCTATGATACTGGGACTGGGGCTTTGCAAATGCCATTTCTCTTTTGTGAGAGCACCTTCTGTTAGGTTCTATAAATGGATTCAATAGAGAGAGACCAGAAGATTAGATAATGAAGAAGGGACTCACTCCTTTCCTTGTGCTTCCTGTTCTTGTCATTGATGCCCAGAAATGTCCTTTCAACCCAGTGACAAAGTCTACTTCCAGTTTCCCTCTTCTTCCATCACTGCCAGAACCAGCCTCATCACATGCCCTCAGAGGAACCAGCAGAAGATAGTACCACTGCCGCTGTGGAGGTTTTATTCCCAGCTTCGCAGGGCCCCCCCACCCCAAGCTTGCAGGTTTTAATAATCTCCCTCGTTCCTTTGTTCCCCCAACCATGGGAGGCATAGTTGCTCCCTGAATGTATCTGTATGTATTACCATAATGTTCCCTTTTTGTCGTACTGTTTAATCAATTTCATTTATTAAATTCTTTCTGTTAAAAATAACTAGTGTGGTTTTTGTTTTCATAACTTGACTCTGCTGCCTTGTTTGATTTGTCAATGTATAAATCATACATAGGGATAGAAGAATGCTGGTCCAGCATTAGCAAATAGGGACCACATTTATAGCTGGGATAACTAAGGGGTTTTATCTTAAAAAAAAGAATATATATATATATGTGTGTGTGTGTGTGTGTGTGTGTGTATTGTGTGCATGTAATAACATGAGATCTACCATCTTAATGAAATTTCCCATGACAATACAGTATTGTCATTGATGGTTACAAAGTTGTACAGCAGATCTCTAGAACTTATTCATCTTGACTTAACTGAAACCTGATGCCCACTGATTAGTAACTTCCCATTTCCCCCTCCTGCCAGCCCCTGGCAACCACCATTCCACTCTGATTCTACAAATTTGACCATTTTATGTACTTAATATAAGTAGAAACATGCAGTAATTATGTTTCTGTGACTTATTTTACTTAGCTGAATGTTCCCCGGGTTCATCCACATAGTCATATATTGTAGAATTTCCTTCATTACTATGTCTGAATCATGCTTTATTCCATCTATATACCATATTTTCTTTAAACGCTTATCTGACAATGAATGTTTAGGTTCTTTCCACATCTATTATAAATAGTCCTGCAGTGAACATGGGAGTGCTAATATCTCTTCAAGATCCCAATTTTAATTGTTTTGGATGACTATTCAGAAGTGGGATTGCTGGATCATATGCTAGCTCCATTTTTATTTTGTGAAGAATTTCCATACTGTTTTCCATAGCAACTGTACCATTTGCATACCCGCAAACAGCATACAAGGGTTTTAATTTCTCCACATCCTCACCAACATTAGTTGTCTTTTTTATATATGTAATAGCCATTTTGACTAGTGTAAAGTGATATTCCAGTTTTGATTTGAATTTCTCTGATGATTAGTGACAGTGAGCATTTTTCCATGTAACTGTTGGCTATTTGCATGTCTTCTTTGGAGAAATGTCTATTCAAGTCCTTAGTCTTTTTTTTTTTAATTGGGTAATTAGGGTTTTTTTGCTATTAACTTATAGGCATTCCTTATTTTTTTGAGATTAATCCCTTATCAGATATGTGTTGTGTAAATATTTTCTCCCATTCTATAGTTTGTCTTTTCACTGTATTGCTTGCTCCCTTTACTGTGCAGAAGCGTTTTAGTTTGATGTAGTATCACTATTTTTTTTTTTGCTTTTGTTGCCTGTCCTGTACTTTTGGATATTTTGTCCTATCCAAAAAATAATTGCCAAGACAAATGCCATGAGGCTTTCCTCATGTTCTAGGAATCTTACAGCTTCAAGTCTAATATTTAAGTCTTTAGGTATTTTAAATTTATTTTTGCATATGATATAACAGTGTAATTTTCTTCTTTTCTTTTGCATGTGGATATTCTGTTTTCCCAACATCGAATAAACTATCTTTTCCCCATTATGTATTCTTGGCACCCTTACTGAAGATTAGGTGATCATACATGCATAGATTTATTTCTGGGCTCTCTCTTCCATTCCATTGGTCTAGATGTCTGTCTTTATGCTAGTACCATAGTGTTTTCATTACTGTAGCTTGGTAATGTACTTTGAAATCAGGAAGGGCAACATGTTCAGCTTTGTTTTTCTTTCTGAAAATTGAATTGGCTATAAGATTATTAGTGATTTTTAGCACAGAACTTGCCAGCCAGAAGGCAATGAGATGTTAATATGCAAAATAATGAAAGAAAAAACTGCCAAGAGTGCTATGCTTGGCAAAATGGACCTTCAAAAAGGAAGGAAAAATAAAGACTTTCCCAGACAAACAAGAACTGAGGGAGTTAATTACCACTAGAGCTGCTTTATGAGAAATGCTAAAAGCTCTTCAAGTTGAAATGAAAAAATGCTGAATAGCAACACAATAGCATAAGAAAATATGAAATTCATTGATAAAGATAAATACACAAACAAATACAGAATACTGTATTATAATACTATAATGGTGATAAGTCACTTTCAATTTTAGTATAAAAATTAAAAGATAAAAGTATTAAAAATGACAATAAAATGCATTAAAAGGTACATAATATGAATAAATGTAACCTGTAACAATAATGTTATGTTGTAAAGTGTGTGGGGGGAAGAGAAGTTACTTTTTGTTTATAATTGAATTTAACTTGTTATCAGTTTAACATTGACTGTTGTGAGTATACTTTATATAGACTCCAAGATAACCAGATACAAAAAATACCTACAGAAGTTGCACAAAAGGAAGCAATCTAGAAAACACAAAGAAAGACAGAAAGAAGGGAAAAGACTGACAAAAGAACTACAAGACTAACAGAAAACAACAAAATGGTAATAGTAAATCTTTCCTTATTCATAATTGCTTTAAAGATAAATGAATTTAGATCTCCAATCAAGAGATGTAGAGTGGCTGAATGAATTTTAAAAATAAGACCAAACTACATACTATCTACAGGAAATTCACATTTATATTTAACCAAACACATCCTCACCTGCTAAAGCAAGAATTTAGTCCCATCTCAAAGGGTCTTTAGAAAGACAAAATTATGTCTTCTCATGCATTAGTCTATTAGCACAATTCATTATGAGACTTCCACAATGTACTGTTCCAGCTCCCATTTATCCATATCCACTTCTCATAAAACTGCTTTGAAAACATCTCAACTCTAATGTATACGTCAGAAGTACAGTAATTGGATGCCTCCAAAGCTGCCAATTTTCTGTGACTCATTGGGTCCTACCATAAAAGGAAATGGTAAAGCTTCCATAAAGTGATGTGGGAAAATATCTATACCACATACTGGTAGGTTGGATAAGCAGCTTTCAGAAATATATTTATGTTATTATGTCATAAATACATGCTGTTTTTAAAAATCTTGATTGCAAAAATGTGAGGAAGCAAGAGGTTGGATGTATATTAAAATTAACAGTGATTATCTCTGGGTGGATTAGATTATAAATTTAAAAAATTTTTGGCTTCTCTGTATTTTCTATTTTATCTTTTAAGAAAATGTAAATTATCTTAAATTTAAAATTTAAACACACACACACATATATATATAATTCCAAATGATCAGACATTTTTAAAAATTGTAATTATTATGCATCTTCCCACCAAAGAAAATTACATTTTTCTCCTTCCTGAGAAGTTAAAAAAAGAAAACTAAAGATATCAATTACATAATTCATGGCAAGTCACCCAACCAGCCCCTAACACCTATTTACAAAAAGTATGAAGGTTAGCTTTAAGTTGCTTGGTAAAGTCCTGAAAGTAGCATCCCAAAATATGTCCATTTATTCTGCCAAGCATGCAACTACATTGTTTCATGGAATTAAATATGTAATATTGAATCTTGTACTTCAATTAAAAATATATGTATATAGAGTTCAGATCTATCCATAAAGATCATAAAACTGAAAATTTAAAACAAAATGCTTTTTAAAAATCAGCTGAATTCATTTGTCTGGGAAGCTGTTTACCCAATACATGATTTCTGGTCGGGTTCACTCATTTTTCTGTTTTTGGCATCAGTGGAACCCTTTATTGTATACCACATAATTACAACCCTTCCTAGCTAGCCAACACATTATTTGTGCTAAGGGAAAATGGATACCTTGGTTTTTGTGTCATAAATATAACAAGGTTTCTCGTTACGTTTAAGAGATTTAACCCAAAATTTTCTCTTAGAATTGATACTGTTGCAAAACACTAAGTCTAGGGATATAAAATTTGGGATATTATCTATCTTTAAAATTTATTTTCTATTTTTCTATCTATATTTTGATGTTGAAATAAATGTATTTATAAGTACATTCCTACTTAAAGACAATCTGTCACATGGAAATTAAAATGTGCAAGAGGCCCCTGTAATTCCAGGACTTTGGGAGGCCAAGGCAAGCAGATAAAGACCAGCCTGGGTAACGTGGTGAAATTCCATCTCTATGAAAAAAATAAAAAATTATCTGGGTGTGGTGGTGCACGTCTGTGGTCCCAGCTTCATGGGAGACTGAAGTGGGAGGATCACTTGGGCCTGAGAGGTGAAGGTTGCAGTGAGCTGAGATGGCACCACTGCACTCCAGCCTGCGTGACACAGTGAGACCCTGTCTCAAAAAAAATGTTTTTCTCAATTAAAAAAATGCAAAGGGTAAATTGGGGGTAAGGGGTGATTATATTCTAATTCAAAAAGGATGTCTACATATCATAAAGTACTTGACAGAGACTTGGAGGTGGAAGTACGTACCGGCAGGTGGCGAAATAGGAAGATGGAAGAAACACCTAAACCTTAAGTGTTAAATGTTTGTAGATAAGTAAAAGAGTATCAGAAATTATAATGTAAGTCTCTGAAAAGCCAATATAATACATATTTCATTTATGAAAAATTAGTCTGCAGTACAATTTTTAGGAACACATATAATATGGAAATCAATATTCATTGATAGTATAAATTTGCCCTTCATTTTTATTAAGACATTGAACAAATTGAATGTTTACCTTGTTTCAAGGCACATTGCAAAATTATCACTTACGATAAGCATGGAGCTATGGCCTAGTCAGTCTTAAAATGAAAACCCCGGAATGTATTAGAATCATACAAAATAAATGTATGAAGCTATTTAAAATTGTTTGTAGCATCAGGGATACCCATGTTTTATGGTTCTTAGGCAAGGCTAACAGTGGGGGTGGTGGGGTATGGATGGGCCCAGTTGGGGCTGCTTGGAGTCAACAGAGTCTGCGGTTTCTACATGAGTCATCTTTTATTTAGTCATTGCAACTGTCAGGAGAATATCTCCAAATGTGTGATCTAACAAGTAGCATGGAATTTTTACTATGCCCACTGAATAGCTCATACTCAGAAACTATCCCATTTCCAAATGGTCCAGTCTATCCAATTTGACAGGGAGAATGTGCACCAGCTGCAAAGAAAGACTTGATGTATTACCTGAATTCACTAAAATAAGATAACCAATTCCATTGTGTTTAAAAATGGAGTGATCATTAAAATGGCAATGTTTATTTCTAAATTAAACATTCATCTTTATTGAAAAGTGGTTTTCAATGTAAATTAATGGAAAACATTCATTGATAGCTTACAGTGTGCCATTCATGGTTATAAGTGTCTTATTTATATTCCTGAGTTGATGCTCAACCTGACTTTGGAAGCAGGTTCTTCTATCATGACCCCCTTACAAATAAAATCTGAGACACAGAAAGGGGAAGCAACATAACCAAGGACATATTAGTCCTTGATACTAGTAAGTGTCAAAACTCAACCACTACATTATGCAGCCTCAATTATTAAAGGTTCTATTTTTCCAATCCACTGATATTTTAAAGGTTAACTATTTCCTTAAACTTGATTCAAGTTTTCTCTGGAACTTTAACAGATTCTATCTGCCAGTTTTCCAACTGATGAGTTTCTATATGTAGGCCTTATCTTATGTGTACCTCTCACATAGTTTGAAAAGTTTACTCTTCTAAGCAAGTATAAAAGTAGCTATTTTCAGAACTAATTTGACATGATTTTTTTTCCATCAGCTAGTTTTCTGAGCAGATCATTGGACTCTCAAAATTGAATAAAAATAGAGCTCAAATCCATTTGGGTAATGTGAAGCTAGAAGTATGCATAATAGAGAATGGTTTAGTTTTTCCTCTTTGTGCACCTCAAAAACATCTGAAAAGATTTAACCTTCTCAAAAAAAATGCTCACCTTTGGGCTGAAACCAAGTAGAAAGAACTTCGGTTTCAAAGGAAGCATTCTTTTTTAAAAATTCTGAGTGAATTAGACGAGGCAATTGCCTGGAATTTGGTTGCATATGAAGCTACATTTTGTGCCCACACATGATCTGGTGTTGACTTCCTGCTCAGTCAGCACTGATAGTTATTATTCTATAAAATAAATATTTGCTTCTCAGGGCTATAAATCCTGAGACCACCTTATAATCTTTAATGGACTTCATCTTTAAAGCAAAGAAGAATGTAGCCTCCTTTTTCTTTTGGTGCACGATTTAAGGGGTGGTAGGAAAAAGATACTGGAACATTTCCCTGTCTTTCAACCAACCCCCATATCTAGTGGCTCCTTAATTATATCCTCCATAGAAAGCAATCGATACCTGTTGATAATACATACCATATTTCCTCGGTCTTAAAACCTCACCAGTTTAATAATAGTTTTTGGCTGTGGGGGAAGGAGGGAAGAAGAAATACTATCACATTAAATCATTAAATGAACACATTGATTATGAGGCAGAACTAGATATCAGACACATTAAATTATGAAAAAGTATGTCTTAGAATTGAAGAGATTTGAGTTTTGTTGAATTGAATGAAATTGAAATAAGGGCCTCCAAAGAAGGATTAGAACTGAAAGATATGAAGTCCCATTTTTTTCTCTTAAATTGTATTAATATTAAATATCACAGTTATTACTGCCACTGTTTTTGTTTTTGTTTTGTTTTTCTTCTTGAGATGGAGTCTCGCTCTGTCGCCCAGGCTGGAGTATAGTGGCGCGATCTCGGCTTACTGCAACCTCCGCCTCCCGGGTTCGCACCATTCTCCTGCCTCAGTCTCCCGAGTAGCTGGGACCACAGGTGTCCACCACCACGCCCGGCTAATTTTTTATATTTTTAGTAGAGACAGGGTTTCACCGTGTTAGCCAGGATGGTCTCGATCTCCTGACCTTGTGATCCGCCCCCCTCAGCCTCCCAGAGTGCTGGGTTTACAGGCATGAGCCACCATGCCTGGCCCATTACTGCCACTGCTTTTTCTGAGAGAATCTACTCCCACCTACTGTCTCTTCTGCATCCCTAATCACAATTGATTGGACAACAAGTAGATATTTGACACCGTCTGGGCCAATCAGATTTTTTCATCCTGAGCATTTGAAATTCTGGCTCAATTTGCTGGAGAAGCTGAATATCAGAGACATTAAAGTCAGGATCACTGTCAAGCTCCTGGCTAAAATCATCATGTGTCAGTCAAAGTTATGGAGGCCAGGGATAGCCAACATGCAGAGAATGCAGATGCAGGCCCTGTGGTTCTTTGAAAGAACCACAAGGTGGAACAGTCTCAGGTCCCAGCTTTTCAGTGTCACCGTCTTTTCAACTCAGCTGTACTTAATGTGCTTCCTGTAGCCAGTTTTAGCCCTAAAATCAATTCTTTTTGTTTTAATAACTTGAGTGGATTTTTAAAAACAATAGACCCATTTTCCATTCTCAAGTCATTTTTTTTTGTGTGTTCATTTTTAGCTACAATGTAATGTTCATGCATAGAGATGATATCTGCTATAATATTACATAGGACGCTCCAGGCAACCAAATGAAGTTCAATGATTTACTGAAAGTTTTACCAACTGAGGTAGCGCTGGGTCCTCAACCAGGTTTTCTTTACTGCCTAAGAAAGTGAAATCTGCTCCAAATCTGCATGAAAGCTGCATTCACTTGAAAGTAAGTATTGGCTGTTTCCAAGTTCCGTTGCTGAACTTTGTCAGTATATATTTCCTTACAGAAATAATGTTTTTAATGGTAGTTGAATTTCAAGATTAGGCCACAAATACCTGCTTTACTTATCAAGAAGCTGAAGCCCACATTATTTATTAAGAAAATAGTGTGATACAATACTGTAGCAATGGTAGTTATTAAACAAAACAGTGCATTGAAGAAGAATTCGTTTTATGTATTGTGAATGTTTGGCTTGAGGAAGAACAGGTTTTATTGGAAGTTTTATGCTGATTCCTAGAAGCAGATCTGGGTATTTTCAAAGACTTTTTAAGAGTTACAGGAAACCAACTCTTCTCTATTATGCCTAATTATATACCTCAACATTTAACACCATTAGGAAATAAAAGTTTGGGCCAGTGTGCCCCAAACTGTTATTAGTGGTTGCCTCTTGCAAGTAAGATTACATGAGACTCTCTTTCTCATTTGTATATTTTTATACTGTTCAAACTTTTTAAGATAGTATGTATTACTTTTATAATCAGAATGAAAGCAATAAAAATGCAGAAAGCTCTATGGCTTCCTTCTCCTGGATACTGTTGTCTTGCCACAGTCTCCTGTATGATGAAAGCCATTTTTGAATTCACAAGAAGAACGAAGAGTGTACTTTTATGTGCAGAGTTGAAAGGAGGGAGAACTGAAGAGGATTTGAGGCATGTGAGAGAGTTGACTGCTGTGGAAATAGCTGAGTGGCAGCTTGGCTAGGGTGTTATCACCAGGAAAAGGAAGAAGGTGATAATAGAAAAAGGCCAAGAATGGAACAGAGAAGTTAAATGGGAGTAGCCTTTGGAAAGACAAGGGGGAGAATCGGTGTGTACAAGACTGGGATTATCACAAGAGTAGCACTTAGAGCCTGGAAAAATGCCCATGTAGCCAATAGGATTAACCTTAAATAAAGATGGAAGTAGGAAAGAAAGTGGATAGAAAGACCCTCCTTCCTACCCCCCACCAATTTGCCCAACAAAATGACTTCTTTAAACTTCCTTCAATATGAGGAATGGCTTTACACTCTGCAAAAATAAATGGAAGAATGCAAACAATATTGAGAGAATACCAGTTAACATAAATTCACACAAATAGCAGTAATTAACTAATATTAAAATCTTTCTAAGAATACATTTTGTTATCAGGGTGAAAGAATTGTAATTCAATGCTTGCTAAAGGGGAAGAGGTGCTACTCCAAGAAAATAATAAAAATAGCTGACATTTTTTATATCTGTTATTTGTCTGACAGTAAGAAATGAAAATACTTTGCATGAATTATCACATTTAATCTTCTCAGTGTGCCTATGTGTGATGAGCAAACTGTATTTTGAGATTCCCAAGGTCACACAGCTAAAATAGCCACTCTAACATTCAGAGAAGAGAGTCACTGGAGAAGAGATTGCAAAGACATTTTTAGCTGCATTCCAATTTGACCTTAGGACCAATCATCAGGCTATCATTTAATAGAAAGAACTGTAGAGAAGGGAGGTTAGAAGGGAGCAAAAAAAATGAGGCAGGACAATTTCTGGACCTTCAGGAGGGAAAAGTGTAACCACTCCACCTCATCCAGGCTCCCTCAAACCCAAATCTACACGTAAATACTGTCTTAGTCTGTTTAGTGCTGCTATAACAGAATACCACAGACTATGTCATTTATGAAGAAAAGAAATGTATTTCTCATAAGTTCTGGAGGCTGGGAAGTCCAATACCAACGTACCAGCATCTGATGAGGGCCTTCTTGCTATACCATCCCATGGCAGAAGGCAAGAGGGTGAGAGAAGGCAGAATTCACTTTTATAACACACCCACCCTCCAAAACTAACCTACTCCTATGATAACAACATTAATCCATTCATGAAGGCAGAACCCTTATGTCTTAATCACTTCTTATTAGGCCCTGCTTCCCAAAACTGTTGCCTTGGAGACTGTCGGGCACGGTGGCTCACGCCTGTAATCCCTGCACTTTGGGAGGCCGAGGCAAGCAGATCACAAGGTCAGGAGATCGAGACCATCCTGGCTAACATGGTGAAACCCCATCTCTACTAAAAATACAAAAAATTCGCCGGGCGTTGCGGTGGGCGCCTGTAGTCCCAGCTACTTGGGAGGCTGAGGCAGAAGAATGGCATGAACCCGGGAGGCGGAGCTTGCAGTGAGCCAAGGTCAGCCACTGCACTCTAGCCTGGGCGACAGAGCAAGACTCTGTCTCAAAAAAAAAAAAAAAAAATTCAACACATAAACTTTGGAGGAGGAATTCAAACCGTAGCAAATAACAATGCAGCTCTGACTCATTTCCATATGTGTAGGGAGAGAACAGAGGGCAACAGGTGTCTTTTTTGTTGCCAGGAAGGCCAGGGCACCCTCCTCACTCAACAGGATAACTAAATTCACTCTCTTATCATGCCTCACAAACATTTAAAGTTGAAAGGTGGAAAGAAGGAGGGAGGAAGGAAAGGAAGGAAGAAATCGTGGAAGGAAAGAGAAGAGGAAGGCAGAGGAGGGAAGGATAGGGGAGAGGAAGGGAGAGACTGTGAGGGAAGGGAAGGGGAGGGAAGGGGAGGAAAAGGGAAGGGAGGGGAAAGGAGGGAAGGGGATGGGAGTGGAGGGAAGAGAAGGCAAGGAGAGAGTAGTAGAGGGGAGAGAAGGCGAGGGAGGATAGGTAAGGGAAGGCAAGGGGAAGGGAGGGAGGGGGTGGGGGAAGGGAGGGGATGAGGAAGGGAGGAAGGAAGGGAGGGAAAGGAAGGTGAGGGAGGGAAGGGAAGTGAAGCTGAGGAAGGGGAGGGAAGGGAAGAGAAGAAAAGGGAAGGGGAGGGGAGGGGAGGGAAGGGAAGGAGGAAGTCTAGTCAGGAAAACTAAACCACAGAAATACTGACTGGCTGTCCCAGGCCAGGATCAGTTCCCTCATCCTCCCTTTCTGGGGTTGATGTTATCAAGGAGCACATTTCAAAGGGCAGAACTCTGTCCTCATCACTCTTGATCCTTCTAGTTCCAAACAGATCCTGTCACTTGGGGATCCCAACCCTCTGTAATTTGTAAATCATTTCTGGGAAACAATGAACATATAGTTATGCTCTGAATATACTCACAGGCCCACCGCACCCCAAACACCTGTGATGGGGACCAGTCACCTACCACCTCAGGCCCATCTCCTCATTAGTAGAATGAAGACTTTGAGTTCAGTTATCTCTAAGGTCCTTTTTCAAATTAAGAAAAAGAATAAATGAGAAGACAATAGAAACTATGAAGGTGAATAGTATAAGTAATCAATATTTACTTCCAGACATTTCCTATGACAAGACAGCATTTCCCCCTTCTCTCTTATACACACTTCAAATTGAAGACCCCATAGATTTTAATACGCACCATTCTTTATGTATCACTAGTAAAGAAAAAAAATGCTGCCAACTAACCATTATGCACCATTGCTTATAAAACGCATTCCAGTTTCAGAGATGTTAAACTGCGAAACATGAGTCCTCGAATCAATGAAATACAGTGTGAGTGTGTGTGTGTGTGCGCGCGCGCATGCATGAGGGTTTGATTGGTAGGGAACTCTCATTTCTTTAAACACTATTATCGGCTTTGTTATAACATAACTTTAGTACTTATCATTTAGTGCAAAGTTCATTTTCATTTCTTGTTATTACATATCCACTTTCAGTAGCTCTTTATAAGCTCACTCCAGGCCATCTGAAGCCTCAAGCTCTCATTTGGTGCTCAAAAGTCTCCAAAACTTCCTAGAAGTATCCCTTACCCCATTCACAATCCTTGTGACTTTTCTAGTTCACTTTTCCCTTTGAAAATAGTCCAGTCCTATATTTCCTCCTCTTAGGTTTTGTTAAATTATTGGAATAAAATTTATGAACTAATTTCAGTTAGAGTTTTTATGGTGGGAAATAGCTTAGTGTATAACTTTTTCAGATGTCAAATTGCATCTTAATGTAGCCTTCTTACAAAGTAAACCAATGTGCATTTATGGAGAAATAAAGAAGGAGGTATATGGAGTGGTATATTTTGTTCCCCTGAAATCATACTGCTTTGATCACTGTTTATTGCCTCAAATATGTAAGTCTGGGTGGCCCAGCTGCCTTCTTACCACAAGGCTACTGAAAGTCTGAGGAGAAACTTCACTTTCTTTTGTCTCCTACAGGAATGCCAAGACAAAGTCTCAAAAATATAGCAAATCTAAGGGGCTAACATGACCACCACAGATGCCCTGTGGGATTCTCCTCCTCATCTTCCCCCTCTGTCTCTTCTCCATCATCATCATCATCATCTTCTTCTTCATCGTCATCATCATCACCACCACCACCACCATCCCTTGCTTCCCTCTTTGACTTGGCTGCTAAAAAACCCTTGAAATCAAAGTAATTCCTTTTTTTTTTTTTTAAGACAGAGTTTCGCTCTTGTTGCCCAGGCTGGAGTGCAATGGTGCGATCTCAGCTCACCGCAACCTCCGCATCCCAGGTTCAAGTGATTCTCCTGCCTCAGCCTCCTGAGTAGCTGGGATTACAGGCATGCACCACCAGGCCCGGCTAATTTTGTATTTTTAGTAGAAATGGGGTTTCCGTCATATTGGCCAGGCTGGTCTCAAACTCCCAACCTCAGGTGATCCGCCTGCTTTGGCCTCCCAAAGTGCTGGGATTACAGGCATGAGCCATCATGCCCAGCTCAAAGTAATTCCCTTTCTTTAGGAAGTGTATAGGAACCCAATACCTGTAATTTGAATACTAATCTTATTGCAAATTGTATTTTAATTTTGAATATTTTTATTGATACATAATATTTGTATCTATTTATGGGATACATGTGATATTTTATTACATGCATAGAATATGTGATGATCAAGTCAGGGTATTTGGGGTATCCATCACCTTGAGTATTTATCATTTCTATGTGTTCAGAACATTTCAATTCCTCTCTTCTAGCTATTTTGAAGTGTACAGTACATTGTTGTTAACTATAGTCACCCCACTCTGCTAATGAACATTAGAACTCATTCCTTCTATCTAACTGTATGTTTGTAACTGTTATCCAAACTCTGTTCATCACCCCTCCTCCCTCACACCTTTTTCAGACTCTAATAGCTGTCATTTTATTATACTCTCTACCTCCATGAGATCAACTTTTTTAGCTTGCATATATGAGGGTATGTGATATTTGTCTTTTTGTGCCTGGCATAGTTCACTTAACATAGTGACCTCCAGTTCCATCCATGTTGCTGCAAATTACATGATTTATTTTCTTTTTTGTTTCTTTGTTTGTTTTTCTCTTTTGTTTTGTTTTGAGACAGGTCTTGTTCTGTTGCCTAGGCTGGAGTGCAGTGGTGCAATCATGGTTCACTAACTTCAACCTCCTGTGATCAAGCTGTCCTCTACCTCAGCTTCCCAAGTTGCTGGAACACAGGTGCATGCCATTGTGACTACCTAGTTTTTTTTTTTTTAGAGATAGGATCTTGCTATGTTGCTCAGGCTGGTCTTGAACTCCTGGCCTCCAAAGATCCTCTTGCCTTGGCTTCCCAAATTGCAGTGACTACATGTGTGAGCCACCATGCCTGGCCAATTTTATTCTTTTTTATGCCAAAATATATTATTTTATTGTAATAGATGTAATTTGGAAAGACATTTTGCCTTTTCTCTAAATAAGAATGTCTTCAATTAATTAGCCCTTTATAGGTTTTTAGCACTTTTCTTCATTTAGAAAGTGCTTACATTGGTATCCACACTACTAATGGGAACAAAATTTGATAAGATTTATCTGGCAAGCAATGTGTCAATTACATTAAAAACCTTAATATTATGCATGAGCTTTAAACCTAGAAATTTCACTTCCAATAACTTATTTTCAGAAGAAAGTTTGAGATAGGTACAAAATGTAATGTTCAAGGGTATTCATTACAGTGCCTTTCATAATGCCTATCAATAGGAATTTGGTTAGGTAAATGGTAGTGAATCCAAACAATGAACTATTGACTACCATTATATGCCATGTTGTTCAAGAATATTATCGACATGAGGATGTTCATAATAAATTACTAATCCCAAAACACAGGCTGCAAAACAAAATGCCCACTATTATATCATTTTAGCATGGCATAAAGATTAAAATGTTTGGAATCAAAGACATCTTGGTTCAAACCTTGGTTCCAACATCCAGTTCTATCATTTGTTCCTCATACAAATGTGGGAAAGTTATTGAGCCTCATAGAGCCCCAGTTTCCTCATTTGTAATTTAGAAATAATTATAGCCACCTCTTAGGGTTTTTGTAAAGATTAATTTAAATAATGTATGCAAAATATCTGCCTCTCCACACACAAAATAAGTGCTCCATAAATGGTTCTCTACATCAGGCTTGTGTGTCAGTTGGGGTTTTTTTTATTACAAGCAACTAAAAAATTTGGCCAACTTAAAGAAAGGGGAATTGATTAAAAACATTGCACAAAAGTTGGAGAACTAGGCTTGGAAATAGGCAGAAACCAATTCAGCTTCAGGGACGGAAGAGCAGGAATGATAGGACTAGCCTTGCAGTGGAAACAGTCTGGTAGGGATATTCCTGCCGAGATAAAAGAATGCCAACATCTTCACTCACCCAATTTCATATGCTCAAAAGTCAAAATCTCAGCAGTGAGCTTTCATGGGTTGAGCTGAAGAGACTGCCTACCTTTAGCTACAGGAGGCACGGGCAGCTGGATTTTCCATCTCAGTAAAATATAGGCAGTGGTATGGTAAGTTAACTCCCCAAAGGAAATTGGGGTTCTGTTGTGAAGGATGGTAGATGCTGCTGACAAAAGTTCCTATATCACATAAGCACGAGGTAATTCTGAAATGGGAAAAATAAAATCAAGTATTTATTTTAAAAAATAAATCCATACATGATCACAAATGTATGATCATCACAAAAACCCCACAGGAAAATCAGGACAGAAATTATTTTCTTGATTTTACAAAGAGAAACTGAGGCTCAGGGATGATGAATGATTAGCCCAAGGACTCTGCACTTAATCTGGGGCAGAGCTGGAAAAGACAGTCCTGACCCCCAGTCTCAGGCTCTTTCCCAGGTACCCCCAGGAAATTGTCAAACATCTCTTAGCTTCTCTGCTTCCCAACCCTAAACTTCAAAGGATGCAGATTACTGTTGGTATTTCCCTTTCTTATAACTCACTGGTCCCTCCTGCTGCTTGGAGTTCAGGCCCTGCCAGAGAGCCCTGAGCTGGAGGTTCTGCTGGAAGCATTACAGTCAACTAGGCTGACAGTGGCTGGGAGACTTGGCAGACTTTCTCCTTCGCATTTGGCTGGGGGGAGGACGGAGAGCTGAGAAACCACTGGAGAAAGGAAGAAGGCTGGAGGAAGGCAAGAAGGCAGGGGCCAACATGGAGAGGAAGTGGTATGAAGAGCAGGTAGTGGGGAGACAAAGAGAATGATTTTTTTTTAAGACAAAAAAAAAAAAAAAAGCAACCCAAAGAATTAGAAATACTGTTAAATCAGCCAGGAAGTAGCCCAGTGACCAAGATCTCCTGAACCTGGCTTCAGTGAAAAACATTAAAGCTTCACAAAACTATCATCCCTCTCTGTGGAATAAATCACCTCTCATGATTTACCATATTTGACATCCGAATCACTGAAGGTTGCTTTCTGCTTTTTCTTTCTCATTAAAGCATTTGGAAGAACCCACCAGAAAGCCCAAATGTATTGCAAATTTCTGGGCTCCATGAGTAAAAATGATAGATGAATCATTCCAGACGGATCCTATTTGGGAGCCATCTAATATATGCCTAATATATGCCTTTTCAGTTAGAGAAACTCAGGCACAGAATTACAATATGTCCATGACTACTTATTTAATTGAAAATTTAAAAATATGATTTTCTAAACCAGGAGTTGGCAAACTTTTCTATAAAGAGCCACCTAGTCCATATTTTGGGCCTTCAGGGCCATATGGTCTATTACAACTACTCAACTCTGACAATTGTAGAGCAAAAGCAGCCATAGATAATATATAGACAAATGGGTGTGTCTGTGTGCCCATAAAACTTTATTTACAAAAACGAGGTATGGGCCAGATTTGTAGTTTGTCAAGACCTGATCTAGACTTAGTTGTTTATTAAATACCACGTGAACATCCCAGAAGAACACAAAAGCAAATGGTAGACATCAATTTAAATTCCCATAGGAATGATAATAGTAATAACTACAATCTATTAAGCACTTCCTATGTGGTTTTCCTCATTTAATTGTTCTACCAGGCCTATGAGGAGGATACTATCGTGCTTGCCATATTGTTAGATAAGAAGACAAAAATAACTGCAGGTCAAAGAACTGCCAGTGGGTGGTCACACAGCTAGAAGGTGGTAGTGGCAGGATTTGCACCCTTGACCCATCTGACATCAGGAGTTAAGTACTTAACAACTATACCAGCTGAAAAAAATGTAGCTAGTAAGGAAAAAAAATAAAAAGTTACATGAAGTTTATCACAAAGCATTGACTTTTTCATGTTATTACAAAGGAAGCTCTTGGTAGTGTAATACTTTGGTAAAGCATTCATTATCAGCAACTTGAATGAAGTATGAATCTGCACCTTCCCCCGCATCCTCCCAGTTTCCATGAACGTTCATTTTGTTACCTCTTTCTCATGGTCTGTTAGGCTTTCTCCAGCACACACACTAAGATGTAAGAAAGGATCTTAGCTCAAGCCCACCCACTTCAGATACTGAGAAGTGAAAGGCCTTTAACACTAAGAGGAATTCAAGCCTGAAAGGGAGAAGAGGACAGCTCTTGATGATTATCCTAAATTTTTGAAGCCAAACCAGGGAGGACTTGAGGAAATGACTCACTGAACCCAGGAGAAAGAAAAACAGCCGAGAGATGGCAGGAGAAAATGAGGATAATATAGCCTTACTGTTAAAGTGAGGGTTAGAAATCCACAGGGACCCAGAAAGGAAACACTGAAATGGCTGAGTTACATTCCTGAAACTAGCATGCAATATTGTTTTATCAGGCTTACGGCTGTTTTGACCAAGAATGAGGCAGGAATAGATTTCTTCTTAACAGAAACATCATTTCACGTTCTTTACTGTCCCCAAAGTGTCTCCTCTGCTAGAGCCCTAAGGGGAAACCACAGCCATCTCTGTCTCTTTTACTCTTGAATCACAAAACTAGCTGTTCCTGACACAGATGCTGAGCTTGGTGTGACAAACAGATGTACTACACTGCAGCCGTTAAAATCTGCTAACATCTGTACTGAACCTGTGGAAGAACTTTGAGCCATCAACTTTCTGGCTAAAAAGAGACCTGATTAGAAAATTCAGGAAATGTTTTCAAGCACGAATACAGTGACTTTCACTTTTTAGGTCACTAGAATTAGAGACAAAACTATGAGGTAAGTGACTTTTGTCCTTTGTCTTTTTTAACCCACCTAACATATTATGACTACATTAACCTTCTTAATGCAAAGTTCTGATAATGTTACTCCTGAACTCATAAACATTCAAAGTTAACACACAGTATTTGTAAAGCTGCTGTTAAAATAGGCATTTTTATATATTCCTAGTGGAAATATACATTACTATAATCTCTAAGGAGAGAATTTTGGTGATGCCTACTGTATTAGTCAGGGTTATCTAGAGGGACAGAACTAATAGGATATACATATAAGAGCAAATGGTAGGCATTATCTATCTATCTATCTATCTATCTATCTATATATATATATATATAGAGAGAGAGAGAGGAGTTTATTAAGTATTAACTTACACAATCACAAGGTCCCACAATATATACATAAGAGCAAATGGTAGGCATATATATATATAGGAGTTTATTAAGTACTGACTTACACAATCACAAGGTCGCACAATAGGCTGTTGGCAAGTTTACAGAGCAAGGAGAGCCAGTCCTAGTCTCAAACTAAAGAACTTGGAGTCCAGTGTTCCAGGGAAGGAAGTATCCATCGCAGGAGAAAGATGTAAGCTGTGAGGCTAGGCCAGTCTCACCTCTTCGTGTTTTTCTTCCTACTTTATATTCACTGGCAGCTGATTAGATGGTGCCCACCAGATTAAGGGTGGGTCTTCCTTTCCCAGCCCACTGACTCAAATATTAATCTCCTTTGGCAACACCCTCACAGACACACCCAGGATCAATACTTTGTATCCTTCAGTCCAATCAAGTTGACCCTCAATATTAACTATCACACCTACCAAAATTATGAATGCATATACTTTTTGATCTAGGAATTTCTTCTACAGCTGTACTTGTGTTTGTATGAAATAAAGCATATTTAAGACTATTTGTTGCCATATTATTAGTAAGAATAACAGATTATATATACTTCTGCTTCTAGGTAGAATGTAGTAGGTCAAAGCAGGTCAAAGGTCTTTCTGCAGCAACTAGTAACAAATGAATACACTGAAAGAAATGTGTTAAAGTTATGAAAGAGCTATAGAGGACCACATGATGTCTAAGTACAGAAAGAGGCTGGGCACAGTGGCTCACGCCTGTAATCCCAGCACTTGGGAAGGCCAAGGTGGGTGTATCACTAGAGCCCAGGAGTTAAAGATCAGTCATGGCAAAACCCCATCTCTACTAAAAATACAAAGATTAGCCAGCTGTAATCCCAGTCACTCAGGTGGCTGAGGGATGAGAATCGCTTGAACTCAGGAGTTGGAGGTTACAGTGAGCCAAAGTCTCATCACTGCACTCCAGCCTGGGTGACAGAGCAAGGCTCTGTCTCAAAAAGACTAAAAAAGGAAAAATTTTTCTTAGAGCTGAGAAGAAATAGACACTCTATGCTCTCAATCAAAAGCTTGGAAAGACTATATCTAAAGAGCAGGGATAAACTAGGGGTGGACAGAATCTTGCTAAAATTGTACATGCAGCCCTACTTCAACTCAGTTCCCATTGAATTGAGGTAATTAGCTCCTGGTCCTAACAACAACAACAAAAAAGGATACCTGTCTGGTGGAAGATATCATCAGAAGTCTACAGTTATTTTATACACAATGCCCAACATGCAATCAAAATTTACTGTACATTAAAACAATCAGGATAGGTAACAATAATCAAAAAACAAAATAAATACAAGCCCACAGATAATTGAGATAATGAGGAAAAGCATAAATAAAATAACAAGGGCATGTTAAAGATGTTTTTAAAAGTATGTTTAAAAAACAATGAAAATTATATTTTAACAGATAATTGGACTCTACAAAATTTTTAAATGGATATTTTAGAACTGAAAAGTATAATGTCTGGATTTAAGAACTAATTAGGTAGGCTTAAAAGCAAACTGGACATAGATGATAGGATTAGTGAATTTAAAGACAGATCAATAGAAACTACTCAAATTGGATCACAGAGAAAAACCAAACAAGAGAGAAAGAAAGAAAGAAAGAAAGAAAGAAAGAAAGAAAGAAAGAAAGAAAGA